>NC_090823.1:14532440-14836940 GCF_000390325.3 Nicotiana tomentosiformis
TGTTTTTGCTAAAGTTTAAATCTTGATAGTGTGATCTTAGACAAATGAAACAGATCACCTATTATTTTTTAGTTATTGCTCTTTATACTTTGATCTCATATGATATTTTGGTCTCTGGCTAACCTTTTGCGTGCTTATCTTTTAAATCGTTGTGGATAGTGACATTGAATCAATGATGATTTGTCAAACGTGTACCAAAACTGATAGGGACATAAATATAGTAGATTTTCTTAGCCACTTAACTGTGTTTCACTAAACACAAGTGGTCTTTTCTTTATCGAAGTAAATCATTTTTATTTTCTTTTTTTCCTCCTAACTTATTATAAGGCACAAAAAAGAAAAATACCCCTCCTCTTCTAGTTGAATAAGAAAATAAATTTAGACATTTTTAAGTTGAGCTCAAAATTGCAGCATACTAAAAGTTCAAGAAAAATTAAGCAAAATAATTGATAATAGAAAATAAAGTAAAAAATAATGATGAAAATGAAATATCCTGGAGGATTTGTTTTCTTTATTTAATTTTTTTTTTTCTTTGTGGTAGCATGTTCTTTGGTTGTGGAGTTTGATCATTCACGATATGTTGGACGTAATCAAAAGTAAGGATAAGGTTATAAATATTTGCTTTATTTCTTTCTTATAAGCACACTTGCAGATATGTGTCCTAGACGTGTATATTTATGACTTATAATATAATAAAACAAAAAAAATTGGTGTCAGCTCCTTTAGTCATTGTTTATCCTCTTTTAACCTCCTGGAACCCCTTTACGCCCCTCAAGTTGATGCAATATTGGGAAATGGATTATGGATTTTGTTGTGTTTTAGTAGGGCTAGAAACCCTACTTTTAGCCGTGTGGAAACAATTAGTGGGAAGGAAAGTAGTGACCTCGTTTAAAGTTTAAAGTTCTCCCATAAAAATATGTTAGGTTTGATTTTGGTATTTTGCCCCTACTTTTTTTTTTTTTAGAAGGGTTCTTGAAGTAACGGTACAGTTATTTCTATATGTAGAGATAGAGCTAGAGTATCGGGTGCGGGTTCGGCTGAGTCCAATAGCTTTGGTCCAAACCCTGTGTTTTATCTCAAAAATTCATTAAATATTATAAACTATTATTAGAACCCATTAACTTAAAATTATTAAGATCCCGAACCCATAAGCTTGAAATTCTGGCTCCGCCTCTATCTGTGTGACCTATAGGATACGGGTTCGAGCCGTATAAGTAACCACTTATGCTTACATTACGGTAGGCTATCTTTACATCCTTAGGGGTGAGGCACTTCCCGGGACCTTGCGTGAATGGGGGTTACTTTGTGCACCCTTTAATAATTGTGATGTTTTTGCCCTTTGTTAGATGTTTTGTTCTCTTGTAAATGAAAAACCCCTAGTAGGAAGCATTTTTCTTTTAAATTAACGTAATTGTGAATCAGATTAGTCGGATTAATAAATTTTCGTGAAGAAGGTATATGAGAGGAAGATGTCACGACCCAGAATTTTCACCTTCGGGACCGTGATAGTGCCTAACATTTCATTTGCTAGGCCAAACAACGTTAGAGGAATTCTTGTGCTAGTTTTTAAGCAATTCAAATAAGTAAAACCAATTAAACAGAAATGGAGCCAAAATAAAGTATGAAATAACATAATAATCCAATATCTAGTACAACCCGGATCTGGAGTTACAAGTACAAAAGCTTTTAGAGGTTCTACAAATAGAATCTGAAATAAATACAACTGTCTCGAATGAGATGAACAATAAATAAGGAAAAAGGAAGGGGACTTCAAGATCTGCGGACGCCAGCAGATCTACCTCGAGTCTCCAAATAAGCTAATCTGAGCTGATGCGCCTCACGGACAGCTGGGACCAGTACCAAAATCTGCACAAGAAATGCAGAGTGTAGTATGAGTACAACCGACCCAATATACTCCGTAAGTGTCGAGCCTAACCTCGACGAGATAGTGACGAGGCTATAACAGGACGCCCACGTAATTAAACATGTACAGACGAAAATATACGTACGACATAACAAAAAATAAAGAGTACACATGTACGATTAGGTAGGGACATGAAAATGGGTACAAGATACGGTAACTACAACAGGAAATGACTTCAGGGTCAACAGTCACATCAGCCGAGGTCCTATTATACTTGTGGTGACCTGAGGCACATTTCTAGATTTTGCCCTCGGGCACCAGGATGCTCACAGCAGCAGGGTTCTCGTGCCATGGTTCCGGCATCGGTTGCTTCACCGCTTGCTCAGCCAGCTAGAGGCAGGGTTCAGACAGCCAGAGGAGGAGGTTAGGCCATTAGAGGTGGAGGCCAGGCTATTAGAGGTGGAGGCCAGCCAGCTAGAGGTTGTCCTAGGGATGCGGTTCAGAGTGGTGGGGCCCAGCCTCAATTTTATGCTTTTCCAGTAAGGCCTGAGGCTTAGTCATCTGATGCTATTATCATAGGTATTGTCCCAGTTTGCCATAGGGATGCTTCAGTTCTATTTGATCCGGGCTCTACTTATTCTTACGTGTCATCCTACTTTGCTTCATATCTGGTTGTGCCTCATGATTGTTTGAGTGCTCATGTGTATGTGTCCAAACCTGTGGGAGATTCTATCATAGTAGATCGTGTCTATCGTTCGTGTGTGGTTACTATTGGGAGTCTTGAGACTAGCGTAGATCTTCTACTTCTTGACATGATAAATTTTAATATCATCTTGGGTATAGATTGGCTATCACCTTATCATGCTATATTGGATTGTCACGCCAAGACGGTGACCTTAGCCTTGCCAGGGTTGCCTCGATTAAAGTGGAGGGGGACTCCTGGCCATTCTACCAACAGGGTTATCTCTTATGTGAAGGCTCGACATATGGTCGAGAAGGGGTGTCTAGCTTATTTGGCCTATGTTCCTGATTCTAGTGCGGAGGTTCCTTCCATGGATTCAGTGCCTATTATTCATGAGTTTCCAGAGGTATTTCCTGCAGACCTGCCGGGGATGCCGACCAATAGGGATATTAAATCTGTATTGATTTGGATCCAGACATGCAACCCATTTCTATTCTGCCGTACTATATGGCCCCGCCAGAGTTGAAAGAATTAAAGGAGCAACTGCAAGATTTGCTTGATAAGGGCTTCATTAGACTAAGAGTCTCGCCCTAGGGTGCGCCTGTGTTGTTCGTGAAGAAGAAAGATGGATCGATGAGGATATGCATAGACTATCGGCAGTTGAACAAAGTCACCATCAAGAACAAGTATCCATTGCCGATGATTAATGACTTATTTGATCAGCTTCAGGGTGCCAAGGTATTGTTGAGGTCTGGATACCATCAGTTAAAGATTAGGGCATCTGATGTCCCTAAGACACCTTTTCGGACTCGGTATGGGAATTATGAGTTTCTAGTGATGTCATTTGGGCTGACTAATACCCCAGAAACATTTATAGATTTGATGAATCGGGTGTTCAAGCCCTACTTGAATTCCTTCATAATTGTATTTATTGACGATATCTTGATCTACTCCCACAGTTGAGAGGAGCACGAGCTGCATCTTCGGATCGTACTACAGACCCTGAGAGATAGCCAATTATATGCCAAGTTTTCAAAGTGCGAGTTTTGGTTAGACTCAGTCGCCTTTTTGGGGCACATCGTATCGGTAGAGGGCATACATGGGGATCCTAAGAAGATTGAGGCAGTTCAGAACTGGCCTAGACCCACTTCAGCTACGGAGATTTGGAGTTTCCTGGGTTTGGCGGGTTATTACCGTCGATTCGTGGAGGGGTTTTCATCTATAGCAGCCCCATTGACCAGATTAATCCAGAAGGGTGCCCCGTTCAGATGGTCATACGAGTGTGAGTTGAGCTTTCAGAAACTCTAGACTGCTTTGACTACGACGCCAGTGTTGGTGTTGCCCACAGGTTCAGGATCTTACACGGTGTATTATGATGCATCTCGTATTGGGCTCGGTATAGTATTGATACAGGATGGCAGGGTGATCGCATATGTGTCGCGGCAGTTGAAGATTCATGAGAAGAATTACCCTGTTCATGACTTAGAGTTGGCAGCCATTGTTCATGCGCTAAAGATTTGGAGGCATTATCTTTTCGGCGTGTCGTGCGAGGTATTCACGGATCATCGGAATCTACAGTATTTGTTCAAGCAAAAGGACCTCAATTTGAGGCAGAGGAGGTGGTTGGAGCTATTGAAAGATTATGATATCATCATCTTGTAACATCCGGGGAAGGCCAATATGGTGGACGATGCCTTAAGTTGAAAGGCAATAATTATGGGCAGCCTTGCATATATTCCGGTTGGTGAGAGGTCATTTGCTACAGATGTTTAGGCTCTGGCCAATCCGTTCGTGAGGTTGGACGTTTCAGAGCCCAGTCGTGTTCTAACTTGTAAAGTCGCTCGGTCTTCCTTGCATGAGCACATCAAAGAGCGGCAAAAATCTATATAGATTGACAGTATATGTATTTTTGAATTCTTTTCCGATAATTCCAAGACCATTCAGTTTAATATAAAAGAAATTTTGATTGTGTAAAAAGAAGTGTTAGATTTTGGCGTGACCGGGTGACGTACGGGCAGGCGCGGCACCGAATTGAGCAAATCCACAGTAAATATATATATTATATTTATTATTAGTAGCTATACTTTTAAAAAATTATTATTCGAAGTTATATTTGAAATTTATAGCAAATTCACCGATAGTTCTAAAACAAGAGATCAATTGTTTTGAACTCAAACAAGATTACAACAAACTTTTTGTAGTTTAGTTGGTTAGAAACTCCTTTTAGTAAGCGACGGTCTTGAGTTCGATTCTAAATGAGAGCATTTTATTTTTGTGTATTTATTTCGCCTGTGTTGTATTCACTGCGCGAACGAATACTGTCGATATATATAATCGTATCCTTTGTATACACCATTGTATTTTGCCTTAGTTGTGTTAGCAATGAATAGAGTTGCGCACGCAAAAGAATAAAATTGATATTATACAGGTTGTATTCGTTACGCGAACAAATACAATTGACACATGATGTATTTGTTGTGCGTCTGAATACAAGTGATACATGCTGGTAACAATTGAATAGTAACTACGAATAACAATTAGGCAAATTTTACTTATGTATAAAAATTAAACTCTAAACTGTAGTGCTTTATGAAAATTTCTCCGCTTGGAATAGACACTAAGTGGAGTAATTGTGTTAATTCGTGTGATGTTTAAATGAATAACAAATAAAGTGTACTTGTTAAATTGTTTGAAATGAGTCTATAGAGAATATTATGAATTAGATCAATAATTCGTAATATTGCTTAAATAATTAAGATGGACCTATGTCTTGAATGAATTGAGGGGATTGTTTCCCTTGTCTTGTGTAACTGAGAAGCTTGAATTGCTCCTAATTAATTTAGGTCGATATAGAGATGTTAAGTTTTTTTTTTTTTTTTAAAAAGTATTTATTCTGTGGAAATTGCAAAATTCCAGTGTGAAATAAATTAGTTAGGATATTCTTACTTGTGGATAGTTATTTGATGATCTTATAGTGTCTTTACTTCCTTCAACAACCAAGAATGATAATTAATGACCCATGTATGTACTAACTAACTACAAAAATCCCAAAAAGATTTGATCAGCAAAACGCAATAAAAATGAAAGAAAAACTGAAGCTTGACCAAATTACACCACAATACAATTCTTCTTCTCATATCAAGCTAATTCCTGTACCTGCAGACGCGTGTACCCTTGAACAGTTTGCCTCTTTTAATCATCTCCAATTTTGACATGTTGTAAATAGTGGCCTTTTGTACATATACGGCTCCTTCATTCTCCCTCAATCTGACCAGGTTAGATTAATGTACATAAGCAATATCAACTTATTATCGTAAGTGGATTTAGGGTTTGAGTTGTATCATGTATGAATTCAAAATTCTAAGTAAATTTCATAAGTAAATTTACTTAAGTTTTTCTGTTGAGACAGTGTTGGGTAACACCATTAATTGGTTGAAGGTGTCACTGCCAATGTACTGTGGCCAAATTGCATTTAATAGGTAAAGGCTATTCCATGAATAGAGGCGTAGAATTAAGTGTTTTGACTTTTATTTTGCTTTTGTCGACCTCGCCTTTTTGGCTCTGGAATTTTGGTGGTTGGGGTGGGGAAGAGGGGAAGACAGAGTATTGAGTCGGTAGTCATGGCTGAATTCTTGGCATTGCAATTATCACCTAATTTGTTGTCCTCCATTTAGATAGTCTGGACATGGCATTTATGACTGAAAAAAGTGATCCTTGTTTGATAGTTTTGTGTTATTATGTCATCAAGAAAAGGTTTTGATTGTCTTTAGTCAATAGGTTTGATACCCATTAAGGTACCAATAATTGGTTGACTTTCATCCAGAGGCAAGTACAGAGGCGGACCCAAAATATAAAAGTGACCTGGCACCACTGTCAAATAAGAATTTGAGCAAATTATGGAGTCAAAGTCGAACCCAAACAACGCACTAAAATTCAAATTGTGCTCTCCTAAATTAACCAATACAACTTGCTAAAATTTAAATTTTAAGATATCAATCAATATATATATATTTAGAAGTTTTTGGGGACTAATGACCCCCTTCCCAAGAGGTAATTCCGCCTCGGGGCATGTTAACAAACCAAGGATTTTATAAAAGGGAATTCAAAAATGTCACTCATGAAATTTATACAAGTGATTGAAAGCAAATTTTAAACTCCATTGTCAAGTTACTAGAATTTTTTCTTACGCTGAAGTGATTTAATATGCATAACCAACAAATATTAATTTTACCCTATTTGTATAGTATAATTTTCAGAAGAGAATTCAATTGAACCTTCTTCCTCCAAGCTAGCCCTGTCATTGGCTCTAGTATCCTAATATTATTAACTTCTTGTTAGTAACCACACTATCGAAGGTGTGGTAAGATAAGTGTGACTCTTCCATTATTAATCATAGATCTCATGTTCAAGCTTTAAGAATTAAGAGTTTCTTGGTATAAAGCGCTTTTGTCCTACCCTTGTAATGACCCGATCAATCATTTTAAGTATTACAGTCCCGTTCTCCCATTTACTGCTTATCCCGTACTCAATTATAATTATGTGACTTGTTAAGGAGGTTTTAGAATGAATTGGAACACTTAGTTCCAAGATTTAAAGTTTAAGTTGAATTAGTTGACCGGATATCGACTTATATGTAAATGACTCCGAAATAGAGTTTTGATGATTTCAATATCTCCGTATGGTAATTTTGGACTTAAGAGTGTGTCCGAAAATTTATTTGGAAGTATGTAGTTAAATTAGGTTTGAAATGGCGAAAATAGGAATTTAAAGTTTGGAAGTTTGACTGGGAGGTTGACTTTTTGTTATCGGGGTCAGAATCCAGTTCTGAAAATTTTTATAGGTTCGTTATGTCATTTATGACTTGCGTGCAAAACTTGAGATCAATCGGACTTCATTTGATAGGTTTCGACATCGAATGTAGGAGTTGAGATTTCTTAGTTTCATTAAATTTGAATTGGGGTATGATTCGTGGGTATAGCGTTGTTTGATGTGATTTGAGGCCTCGACCAAGTTCGTATGATATTTTAGGACTTGTTGGTATATTTGGTTGAAGTTCCGGGGGCCTCGAGTGAGTTTCGGATGGTTAACGGATCGAAATTTGGACTTAGAAGAATTCTGGAAATTTTTTCAGTTCTCGTGCAATCGCATCTGCACGACCGCAGAAGCGACAATACGGTCGCAGAAGCGGATAGGAGAAGCGGTTGGTTTCTCGCACCTGCGAGACCGTAGAAGCGGCTAAGTGAGACGCAGGAGTGAAACCTCTGGACAGTATACAAAAATAGAGGGTTCCGAGCTTTTGCCATTTTTGGACATTTCCCACACGGGTTGAGGCAATTTCTGAGTGAGAATTCACGGGAAAACTTGAAATAAGTCACTTGTGATCATTGTTAGTCAATAATATTGAATTATCATTGAGTATTTCGACTAGATTACGTATTTTTTAGGTGCAATTCGAGGATTTGGAGGTCGAGTTGTTGTCGGAATTTGGTAAATTTGGTATGGCTGGACTCGTGGTTGAATGAGCGTTCATATTTTGTAACTTTCGTCGGGTTCCGAGATGTGGGCTCTACTGGCAATATTTGAATTAAATTTTGAATTTTTTTGAAAAATTAGTATTTTCATATGGAATTGTTTCCTATAATTTGTGTTGACTGTATCGAATAAATTGTGACTAAATTTGAGGCGTTCAGAGGCCGATTCGCGAGGCAAAAGCATATTGGAATAAAGAATTTGAACGATTTGAGGTAAGCAACACTTCTAAACTTGGTTCTGAGGGTATAAATCCCTGAATTACGTGTTATACGAATTGTTTGGAGGTGACGAACATGCTAGGTGACGGGCGTGTGATCGTCCACCAAAGAAATTGTGACTTAGTTGATTCCGTCGAGTTGCATAATCAAATAATCATGTCATTATCCACATATCCTCCACGTGTTAGAGGAAATTGAGCTAAGACTCATGTTAAAGATCATGTTTAGGCTACGTGTCGATATTTTGGGACCCACAGAGGTCGTATTACTGTTGAATTATTTTTTTAAATTATAATTTTATACTCAGTCACATCTATCATTTGCATATCATATCCCAGTCTCTGTTGCCATTCATTGATACATCATATCATCATGTCGCGCTGATTTTCATGTCATTGAGAGCCCGAGAGACTTGAGATTTTGAGTGATATTTATGGGATCGGGCTGCACGCCGCATCATACTTTATTATTTATGCCTGATTATGGCTATTATAGCGCTTGGGCTGAAGGAGCCCCCTCCGGAGTCTGCACCCCCCACAGTGAGCACGATTAATTTTATATTGAGGGATGGATCTTCCCTAGACATGGATCTTGTCTGAATCATTTATATTTTGGGATGGATCTTTTCCTGGGCATGGATTTTGCCCGATTCATTTATATTGATGGATGGATCTTCCCTGGACATGGATCTAGTCCGAATTATTTATATTTGGGGATGGATCTTCCCCTGGGCATAGATCTTGCCCGAGTCATTTATATTGAGGGACTGATCTTCCGTTGACATGGATCTTGTCCGAATTATTTATATTTGGGGATGGATCTTCCCCTGGGCTGGATTGGCCTTATACAGTACTGAGTGACTGACTGTCAGTTGATGTGTATATATATATATGGGATGGATCTTCCCTAGGCTCGATTATATATATATAGAGGATGGATCTTCCCTGGGCTGGATTGACCAAATACAGTACTGAGTGATTGAGTATTTTGAGATTGTAAGTGCACGAGGTTTTCCATAGAGGTGCATCACATACAACATGTGCATTGGCATGTAGATACTGAGTTTAACTGTGAACTTGAAAGCATGCCTACGTTTTCTGTACTGTATTTTCTATATTGGACTATACCTGTTGACCTCGTCACTACTTTCAGCCCAAAGGTTAGTCTTGTTACTTAGTGAGTACATAGGGTCGGTTGTACTCATACTATACTCTGCACTTCATGTGCAGATCCAGATAGTTCGGGATACGATGGTTGCTAGATTTCGGAGTTTTATTTGTTGGAGACTATCGAGGCAGCTGCTTGGCGTCCACAGACCTTGACTCTCTTTCCTTTTAGTTATTTGTACTGTTCTACATTTTTAGATAGTGTTTGTATCAGTTAGACTATGTTGTCATTTAGATGCTCATGTACTCAATGACACCGGATTTTGGGAGTGTATTTGTATCAGTGTTTGTGAGATTTTCTATTGAATCTTAATACTATGTTTTCAAACTTAAGAGATTATTGTGATTTATTGAGATTATCGGCCTGCCTAGTATAGAGATAGACTCCATCACGACATGTGAATTTTGGGTCGTGACAACCCCATGTGAATCTGAATTTATCGATCGAGTTATTAGGCTTTAAATAGACAATGGTTAAACCAGAAAAATATTAGTAAAAGTAGGAGCGGTTTTGGTTCAAGGTCTACTTATACATGGTTTATAATACGAGATTATACTAATAATGTGGGGATTGTGATATGGAGACTGATTATGTTAAGGGCCTTTTCTTTAGTTACTCTTGTTCATGTATTGCTAATACCCATATTCTTATTCCAACCTTCTATCCGCATAAAATAATACAAATTTTCACATAACGTATACAAATAGTTATTAATGCGAAGTATAATAAAGCCGATCAAACAATGTACTAAATTATTCAGCGTTTACTTTTTCTTTGCATAACAAACCAAACATGGTATTACCAATGCCAAATGTTATGTTCGGATAAATTTTGTTAGTGTAGCAAACCAAACGATCCCTTAAGGAGTTAAGGTACTAATTGAATTTCCCCAAGGAAATGGTACTAATTTAGTTACTACTATAAGCTTTGTCTCTTCTAGTATAGGCAAGCAAACGTTCTCTCAAATGGTTCATATATGATTTAACATTGCATCATATTTAATCAAAATTAACAGATGAAGGGTGTAGAATCATATTCCATTCGGGCAGTTTCTTTTGACCTTTCTAAACATAGAAATAGCTAGTAGGTAAAGTGTCACGACTTAAAATTTCGCATGTCGTGATGATGTCTATTTCGATACTAGTCAAGCCGACAACTTCAATAAACTATAATTTTTTTTAAGATTGAAAATAAAATATCTAAATTTAATAGAATATCCCACACATACTGATATAAATGTACTCCCAAAATCCGGTGTCACTGAGTACATGAGCATCTAAATGATAACAAAGTCAAACTGATAAAAATACTGTCTGAAAATATAGAATAGTATAATAACTGAAAGGAAGAGAGTCAAGGTCATCGGACGCCAAGCAGCTACCTTGGTAGCCTCCAACTGATAACACTCTGAGATCTAACAGTTGCCGTATCCGGAAGCACCTGGATCTGCACACGAGGTGTAGGGTGTAGTATGAGTACAACCAATTTAACAAGTAACAATACTAAATAAAGAATTGAAAGTAGTGACGAGCTTCACATCTGAGTCCAATTACAGTAATTTCCAACACAATAAGGTAGCCATGCTTTCAAGTTCAATATTTAAGGCCAAAACAGTAATTTCATGTCAAGTTTAACTGAAATATAGATAATATCACTTAGAAATTCCCAAAACAGTGATATAGGACAACTGAAGTACAACAATAATGAAGCCAATGCATCCTCTCAGAGCAACAGTCACTCAGTCCTCCCATTCGCTCAGCACTCGACACTCGCACTCAGTAGGTACCTGCGCTCACTGGGGGTGTGTACAGACTCTAGAGGGGCTCCTTCAGCCCAAGCGCTATAATCTGCACGGACAATTTACGTATTGCACAGACAACTCACGTGCTATAGTATAATATCTGGATACGCACGAACAACTGACGTGCTGCACGGACAAGTCACGCGCTATAGTATAATATCTGGACCCGCACGGATAACTCACGTGATGCACAAATAACTCATGTGCTATAGTATCAATATCTCATAATCAGGCCCTCGGCCTCACTCAGTAAAAAACCTCTCCTGTCTCTCGGGCTCTCAATAATCATGAAAATCAGCCCCAACAGAAATGATATAATGCATCAACAAGGAACAATAGAGATTGAGATAAAATAAATAAGTCAACTGTGACTAAGTACAAAATAATAATTTAGCATATAATTCAACATTTACATGACCTCTGTGGGTCCCTACAGTGCCAACACATAATCTAAACAAGATTTCTAACATGGTTTGTGGTTCAATTTCTTTACTACATGGAGAATGTACAGATAATAACAGACTATTCAACTACACAGTCCAATGGAATTTGACCAAGTCACAATTCCTACGGTGCACGGCCACACGTCTATTACCTAGCATGTGCGTCACCTCAAAACTGATCACATAACACATAATCTGGGGTTTCATACCCTCAAAACCAAATTTAGAATTGTTACTTACCTCAAACCGTATAATTTTTTATTCCGCTATGCCTTTTCCTTGCGAATCGACCTTTGAACGCCTCAGACCTACTCACAATCAATTCGATTCAGTCAATACAAATTATAGGAATTAATTTCATATGAAAATATAAATTTTCTAACAAAATCCAAAATTGCACTTAAAACTCGCCCATAAGCCCCAAGTCTCGGAATTCGGTAAAAGTTAGAAAATATGAATACCCATTCAACCACGAGTTCAACCATATCAAATTTACCAAATTCCGACATCAACTCGACCTCAAAATCTTAAATTCTTATTTTGAAATCCCTAGGCCCAAATCCTCTAATTTCACCTCAAAAAATATGTAATCTAGTTGAAATACTCAATGATAATCCAATATTATTTGACTAACAATGATTACAAGTGACTTACCTCAAGTTTTTCCGTGAATTCCCTCTAAATATTCGCCAAACAACGTGCTTGAAATGTCCAAAATGACAAAAATATCGGAACCCCTCTGTTTTGTAATCTGTCCAGGGGTTCCGCTTCTGCGGAAAACTAACCGCATATGTGGTCCCGCTTTTGTGGTCATGCTGCCGCTTCTGCACCTGCTTCGCCTATGCGGACAAGAGTCCGCTTCTGCGAAGAATCTGTCCGCTTCTGCGGTCTTGCCCAGCTCCCCCTGCCTCTGCTTCTGCGACCTTGGTGTTGCTTCTGCGGACTCGCTTCTGCGAGTTTCCGTCCGCTTCTGCGATGTCCATCCCGCTTCTGCGAGCCAAATTCCGCAGGTGCGATTGCATCAGAAGGCAGAAATTTTGAGATTTCTTCTAACTCCAAAATTTAGTCTGTTAACCGTCCGAAACTCACCTGAGGCCCACGGGACCTCAACCAATTACACCAACAAGTCTTAAAACATCATACGAACTTAGTCGAGACCTCAAATCGTATCAAACAATGCTAAAACCATGAATCATACCCCAATTCAAGCTTAATGAAACTAAGAAATTCCAACTTCTTCATTCGATGCCGAAACCTATCAAATCAAGTCCAATTGACATCAAATTTTGCACACAAGTCATAAATGTAACAAATCTATTCAAATTTCCAGAATCGGATTCCGACCTTGATATCAAAAAGTCAATTCTCTGGTCAAACTTTCAAACTTAATTTTTTTTTAGTCATTTCAAGCTTAATTCAACTATGGACTTCCAAATAATTTTCCGGACACGTTCCTAAGTCCAAAATCACCATACAGAGCTGTTGGAATCATCAAAACTCTATTCCGGGATAGTTTACACATAAGTCAACATCCGATCAACCTTTTCAACTTAAGTTTTCATCTTTGAGACTAAGTGTCTCAATTCATTCTGAAACCTCACCAGACTCGAACCAATTGCCCATGCAAGTCACATAACAAATGTAAAACACAAATTGAGCAGTAAATGAGGGAACGATACTGTAATACTCAAAATGATCGGCCGGGGCGTTACATTCTCCCCTCTTAAACAAACGTTCGTCCTCGAACGGGTTTAGAATTATACCTGGAGTATCAAATAGCTATGGATATTTGCTCCACATCTCCTGCTCAGTCTTCCAAGTAGCTTCTCCGACTGGCTGACCTCTCCACTGCACTTTCACTGAAGCTATGTTCTTTGATCTCAACTTTCGAACCTGTCGGTCCAAGATGGCCATCGGCTCCACATCATAAGTCAAATTACCATCAAACTGAACCGTACTGAAATCCAAAACATGAGACGGATCCCCGAAATACTTCCGGAGCATAGATACATGAAACACTAGATGAACACCTGATAGATTAGGTGGCAATGTAAGTTCATAAGCCACCTCTTCAATCTTCTTAAGTATTTCAAAAGGCCCAATATACCTAGGATTCAACTTACCCTTCTTCCCAAATCTCATAACACCCTTCATAGGCGAAACTCGGAGTAGTACCTTCTCTCCTACCATGTAAGCAATATCACGAACCTTCCGGTCTGCATAACTCTTCTGTCTAGACTGCGCCATGCGAAGCCGATCCTGAATCAATTTAACCTTCCCCAAAGCATCCTGAACCAAATCAGTTCCCAATAGTCTAGCCTCACCCGGCTCAAAACAACCCACCGAAGACCGACACCGTCTCCCATATAAAGCCTCATACGGAGCCATCTAAATGCTCGATTGGTAGCTGTTATTGTAGGAAAACTCTGCAAGTGGCAGAAACTGATCTCAAGAACCCCCAAAATCAATGACACAAGTGCGTAGCATATCCTCCAATATCTGAATAGTGCGCTCGGACTGTCCGTTCGTCTGAGGGTGAAATGTTGTACTCAATTAAACCTGTGTACCTAATTCTCGCTACACTGCTCTCCAAAAATGTGATATAAACTGTGTGCCCCGATTTGAAATGATGGACATTGGCACACCGTGTAGGCGAACAATCTCGCTAATATAAATCTTAGCCAACCGCTCCGAAGAATAAGTAGTACCGATACCTCACCAGACCCGAACCAATTACCCTGGCAAGTCACATAACAATTGTAAAGTATACATTAAGCAGTAAATGGGAGAACGGGGCTGTAATACTCAAAATGACCAGCCGGGTCGTTACATAAAGAAAAACAGGATATTATTAATTTTATTTACCTTTTACCCCAATAGGAAAAAAATAATAAATTCTCTTGAATCCATTATCTAGATTTGTTTCAAAAGATATGTCTTTTCCTTACATGATATTTTTGATTGAGTCTGCATTTTATAATGATTGAAAAATGGCATCAACTATAATTTTTTCCAATATTTGAATTTTGTTCTTACAAAAAGTTTACTATCAGTAATTTGTTCACAACACATGATAAACATGTACTAGTTTCACGCAATGTATATGTATAGGGTAAAATATGCTATGACACATGGCCGTCCAAACAAAGGACACGTGGAACCCAAGACGGAGATGTCCAAAGACCGAATACAACTATTTCGTTTGTCACCGAAAAGAATAACACTCATACAGATGTGATAAATGTTCTTCGCCCGATAGCATTTAATAGAGAATATTTCATGGCATTAAGAGCAATTACTCGTTACAGGGAATTTAGCATTTTTGTTCACCGTTACATATTCATCAATGTCTCTCATAATTGACCTTAAAGAAGTGCACGATCCTTGGACCTCCTTCCCTAGACATAGCTATAAATAGTGAGCTCAGTTATCATTGTAAAGCGGAGGAATTTTCTGGCAAACTTACGCTACATTCTATATAAAGCTCAATACAATCTTATCTTCTTACTTTTTGATTTTGTTGTTATTGTGGCCGGAAGCCCGGTTCCCGAAACTGTTGTTTCTGTTGTTTCATCTACATCCTAAGGCTAAGTATTGAATAATTCCCCATTTATTTTATTATTTCAGGATAAAATTCATTCATTTGTCTAGAAACCACGTATAAATTCAACTGTGCCCTTTTACGGGTAAACAGTTTAGCGCCCACCGTGGGGCCTAGACAGTCGTGTAATTTTTTATCCTTGCCTTTTTTTACTAACTTATTTTGATTATTTTGTCTTAGAAAAAATCATAAGAAATGGCAGATAACATTGTTAACAACATGCACAACGGGGATCAACCTTATTTCGAGGACTTTATTAGTGACACCCATAATGAGGGGAATGGCGCTACACCAGTGCATGACAGGAAATATCCTCGACATGTTCGGTAGAAAACTCCCGATGATGTTGATGAGGAACATGTCGTTGACGCAGTAAGGGTCTTGAAAGAGCAACATGCGATCATTATGGGCCACCTCACGCGACAGGATAAGGTTATGACAGATTTGAAGCAGGCATTATCGGGAGCTTCAAATAATGCAAACAGACGAGATCCAATTCCTCCTAGGGCTTCCACGAATCAAACAACACAGAAGGTCGACAACAGCACTCCTAGGGAAGAAATTGACTCCGACGGGGCAGGGGGAGCGGATCCGTCCTCAATAACGCGAATGATCCTTTTAAGAATGAACCTAGGTTTATCAGGGAAGTGAACGCCTGCATGGACCAGATCCCGAGCATGCCACCAGTGCTGAAAGGTCCGGACTCGTAAAAGTATACTCAATAGTCATACAAGTCAAGTGCGGCACCAGAGTTAATCTCGAAGCGGTTCAAAATGCCTGAAGTGCCAAAGTATGATGGAACTTCATACCCCCAGGAGCATATTACCACCTACACAATGGCGGTAAAGGGAAATGATTTAGCTCCTCACGAAATTGAATCTGTTTTGCTAAAGAAAGTTTGAGAAATCCTTATGAGGGGAGCCTTGATGTGGTATTCGCTTTTACCCGAGCATTCCATAGACTCCTTTAAAATGCTGGCAGATTCTTTCATCAAGGCTCATGTCGGGGCTAGAAAAGTACACGCCCGAAAGGCCGACATATTCAGGATTTCTCAAGGAGAGTACGAGCTGCTACGAGAGTTCGCTACCTGATTCTAGAAGGAGAGAATGCTGCTCCCGGTTGTCCTGGATGAATGGGGGACTGAAGCATTCACCAAGGGATTGAATCCGAGGAGTTCAGACGCTTCCCGAAAATTAAAGGAAAACCTACTCGAGTTTCAATCAATGACCTGGGCGGATGTTCACAACCGGTACAAATCAAAAATAAGGATCGAAGATGATGAGGTTAGTTTTCCATCATCGACCAAAGAACGAGAAAAAAATAGAGAAAAATCAAAGGATGGTTATGACGCGGACAAACAGACTTTAAGGGACCGGTTTTTGCCCTACAAACGAATCGAAGGCCGCAACAGAGGTTTTCGGACAGCGGAAAGGTTCTCCATTGACAAGAGGACTAATCGTGGTCGAAACAATCGATCACTGCAGGATAAAGAAGCGTTAGGGTCGCGGGATCCTTCTTACTCCAAGTTATCGGAATACAACTTCAACGTCAGTATAGTGGAGTTGGTGTGGGCCATGAGAAATATCCAAGAAGCACGATTCCCAAAACTGATGAGATCTAATCCCAACCAGAGGGATCCCAACTGTGGTGTAAATATCACGGGATGAATGGCCACCGGATAGGGGATTGTCGACAACTCTGGTAAGAAGTGGATACTTTATTGAAGAATGGTCACCTCATAGAATTCTTGAGTGACCGAGCTTAGAACAATTATGATCATAACCGGGACAACACGGAACCC
Source organism: Nicotiana tomentosiformis (assembly GCF_000390325.3). NCBI lineage: Eukaryota > Viridiplantae > Streptophyta > Magnoliopsida > Solanales > Solanaceae > Nicotiana > Nicotiana tomentosiformis. The sequence goes on from NC_090823.1 coordinate 14,549,550, forward strand.
TCGAAAGTAAGAGAAGATCCCCCGTGTCAAACAATCAATATGATCTTCGGAGGGAACGAGATTAACGGGGTCACCTTTTCAATAGCAAAGAAGATGAAAGTATCAATAACGCATAGCAAAAGGCTTCGGAAAGACGATATCACTTTTACGGAGGAGGACGCAGACGGATTGCTGCTACCACACAATGACACACTGGCAATTTCTTTAAATGTTCTAGATTTTAAAATTAAACGTATTCTAGTGGATCCAGGAAGTTCGACTAATATCTTGCATTGGAGAGTATTAGAGCAATCTAAACTCACCGAAAGCATTATTCCGGCCACAAAGCTCCTCGCCGAATTCAACCTCGCAAGTTGAGAGAAAGTTTCTTACTCACGAACGCTGAAGGAGTAATGAAAACAACTCTTTTCGAAATAGTATATGGTGATATGGGATAAAACATCATTCTGGGAAGGCCATGGTTGCACGAGATGAAATTTGTACCATCAACGTATCATTAATTGCTGAAGTTTCCAACGCCCAAAGGAATTAAGCAGATAAGGGGTGATAACCCCGTGGCAAGGGAGATGAATGCAATTTCGGTCTCCAGTAGCAAAGGAAAGGAACATGTGGCATAGTAATTACAGGGACCGACACCCATTCCCGAACTAGATGAAGTTATCCCGGAGGCAGAGGCGTCAGAATATTATTATGTGCCAGATATTTGCAAGTTCCAAAAGAGACCGATGCAGGGAAGTCCATAGCGGAAGAGGTGGAGCAAAGTGGAATTGTTTGAAGAATTCATAGAAAGGAAATTCCACTTGGGGACAGGACTGCACCCAGAAATCAGGTCTGACTTTATTAAATTCCTTAAGTATAATGCCGATTGTTTTGCATGGTCGCATGAGGATATGATAGGCATCCCGACTGAGGTAGCCGTACACAAGTTAAGCTTGGATCCCAACATACCTCCGGTAAGAAAAAAGAAACACCCGATTGTCGAAGCCAGGAATAAATTCATCAAAGAAGAGGTAACCTCCTTACTTAATATCATTTCGATCCCAGAGGTAAGATATCCAAACTGGCTATCCAATGTAGTAGTAATTCTTAAGAAGAACAATAAGTTTCGCATGTGTGTAGATTATAAAGATCTTAGCAAGCCGTTCTCGAAAGACTTGTTCTCATTGCCAAACATTAATCAAATGATTGATGCCACATGGGGTATGAGTTAATGAGTTTCCTCGATGCTTATTCCGGGTATAACCAAATTAAGATAACCCCGGAGGATCAGGATAAGACTTCGTTTATAACGAATTTCGATATATATTTCTATGCCTTTCGGGTTGAAATACGCCGGAGCCACTTATCAACGACTCATGAACAAGATGTTTGAAAATTAAATAGGAAAAACTATGGAAGTTTAAATATGCTCGTTAAGTCTTTAAATGTAGGCGATCATCTTAAACATCTGCAAGAAACTTTCGACATCTTAAAGAAACTTTAGACTAAAAAAGGAGCAGTTTAAGCACAAGGCAATAAAAGGGCACAAAAGCAGGATTGCCGATGTTTTGGACTTGGTAATTTGCATACTCTCTGATCTTGAATCCTAGCCCAGCTTTTGCAGCCGCACAATTCATTTGCGGTCCGCAATTTGCAGAATTGTTTGCAGATTTTGCCTTCTTTGGTTGCGGTCGCAGATGGAATTCTGCGATCTGTAATTTCTTCTGCGGCCACAACAGTTCTTCTACGAACCGCATATTTTGTGCTTTTGTGCCCCTTTATTACCTTATGCTTAGACTGCTCCTTTTTTAGTCGGATAGCTATAATATACCCCAGTCAACAGAACAAGCATTAACGTCCTTATCCCATCAGGCAAATACCTAGGTAATGGTCATAACCCTAGACTTTTTATCAATTTGGAAAAACCCCAAAACTAATTATCTCTAGTCTTCTTTATTTATTTTGCAATTAATACAGTATAATTAGAAATAGAAAGCCAATCTTTTTGTGGAAGTGCAATCTCGATAATTCAATCACGCACATTGAAATATATACCCCTAACTCCCATCTTAGTGGATTTGACCCCGACTCTCAGTTGGGTTTCTATAATTGCAAACGACCATTTCATACCTCTTTTGAGGTGTGTGCTTAGATGCGATCAATTTTTAGCGCCGTTGCTAGGGAGTTAAAAACGGTGTTACCTATATATTTGGGTGTGTTTTGGAGTATCTTCTTTTCCTTCTGTGTTACTAACGTGTTTGAGAAATCGTACGTACAACCATGGTGAACAATGAGCTCAGAAATATTGCTTTGGGGGATGTGGACGTTGAGGATGACCAAGTGGATGAGGTTCCTCTTGAACCTCAAGCCAATATAAGAGGTTGGGTGCCTCGTGACAATGTGCTCGTTCCACCCCCACATCCAACACGAGCGGCTCCACACCATATGTTACCCAATAAAGGATATGCAAGTTTAATAGTCCATCCCCGTATTAGGGCGGGCAACTTTCAAATCACCAATGTGATGCTCACTTTGCTAGAGTAACGAGGGTTCTTCACCGGTGCTCCAACTCAAAATGCATAGAAACATTTGAAGGGTTTGTGGACACTTGTTGGGGGAGCAAACAAACAAATGTCTCCGAGGATGCATTGAGGCTAAGGCTTTTTCCCTTCTCTCTACAGAGAAAAGCTTTAGATTGATTGGAACATTTGCCGAACCATTCCATTCACACTTGGGATGAGTTGGCGGAAAAGTTTATTTCTAAGTTCTTCTCTCCGGGGCAAATGGCTACACTTCGGGATGAGATTTTGGCATTTAAGCAAGAGCCAAATGAACTACTACACGAGATATGGGAATGCTATCAAACAATGGTTAAGGAATGTCCCAACAACGATATGACGGAGAATATGATTCAACAAACATTCTATCGTGGGATCAACACAACCAACCAATGTGTAGTGAATCAACTTGCCGATGGGAACTTCATGACTACTCCTTATGTGGAGGCGTGTTATATTTTAGATAAAATGGCGAAAACATCATCGACGTGGCAATCCCGGGCTAATGTTCCACAAGTTGATCCCAACGTGATCCACCTTCACAAAGAGTTGCATGACAATGGGCAAGACATAGCCGAATTGACTACCACCATGAATAAACTAGCAAAGGCTCAACTTCAACAAGTGCAACATCCTAAGCAAGTCAATTCCATGGAGAGAGTGAACATGATGGTGAACAAAAGAAGAACAAAGGGTCCACAAGTGCAACATCGAGTGTATAATTTTGTGCAAGATGATAGTGGATTTGATCAAGATGATTCTTACAATGACCAAGAAGAGGAGGTGCAATATGAGAACAACTTTTAGGGGCAACGAATCAACTTCCAAGGCCCAAACCAACAACAATGGCAACCTCAAAAAAATCAAGGCAACTAAAATTCTAACAACCAAGGAAATTGGAATGGTGGAAACAATCAAGGGAATTGGCATAACAACAATCAAGGAAATTGGGGGATGGGGGGCGGGGTAACAATCAAGGCGGATGAAACAATAATCAAGTCAATCAGGGGTCGGGTTTCAAAGGCCACCGATGTATCAACAACCGAACAACCGGCCTCTTTATCCTTCCTATGGCCCTAGTTCTTCAACCAATAAGATGGGGCGTACATATTCAAGCAAATGATGGAAAAGAATGCCGATTCGGATGCCCAATTTGCCTCATACAACACTTCGATCCGTAACTTAGAAGTTCAGAAAATACCTCAAGCTCTAAATTCTCGTCCTAAGGGGGCACTATCAAGTGACACGGTGGTAAACCCAAAGGGTGAGAACAACACGGGACATGCCATGGACGTTACCAAAAGAAGTGGAAGAGGTGGAAATGCATCCACCTCAAGTCAAAAGCAAATTGTGGATGATGAGCAAGTGGAACAAGAAGAAGAGGTCCCGAACAATGTGGTGCAAGCTAATGATGAAGTTCAGATTGGTATTGATGATAGTGTGAAAGAGACTCAAGAGGAGGTGAACCCGTCTAGGGATCATATTATTGATATACCGAAGCCGGTAGTGCAAAAGGATAAGGCACCATTGCCTAAGCCTCCACCTCCATACCCTCAAAGGCTTGCCAAACAAAATGGCGAGAATCAATTCAAAAAATTTATTCAAATGCCGAAGAGTCTCTCAATCAATGTGCCATTAGTTGAAGCTTTGGAATAAATTCCCGGTTATGCAAAGTTTATGAAGGATCTTGAGACAAAGAAGCGGTCAATGAACTTTGAAACTATAAAAGTCACTCATCAAGTGAGTGCAATTATGCACTCAATGGCTCATAAATTGGAAGATACCGGTGCTTTCACAATTTCTTGTACAATTGGAAGTGCCGAGTTTGCTAAAGCTCTTTGTGATCTTGGGGTAAGTATCAATTTGATACCCTATTCATTTTCAAGACTTTGGGAATTGGGCAACCAAGACCCACCTCTATGAGATTGCAAATGGCCAATCGGATCATGAAGAGACCTTTGGGAGTGATTGAAGATATCTTGGTTCGTGTTGATAAATTCATTCTTCCGGTGGATTTTGTAATTTTTTATTGTGAAGTTGATTATGAGGTGCCTATTATTCTTGGAAGGCCTTTCCTTGCTACGGGGAAGGCTCTTTGTGATGTGGAAGCCGGAGAACTCACCTTCCGGGTGGGGGATGAAAAAGTGGTTTTCCATGTGTATAAATCCACGCGGCAACCAAATATCAATGAGGAGTGTTCTTTTGTGGATTTGGTGACCGATGTTATTGTTGATGATATAAGTGCCACAATTAATGTTGGTGATATGCTGGTGGCCATCTTGCTCAACGTTGATGATGACAAGATGGATGGCTTCATGGAATGTGTGAACTCTTTGCCAGGAATGAGGTCGTACAATTATGCACCCCGGAAACTATCCTTGGATCTTAAAAATAGGAAAACTCCTCCTACAAATCATTCCATTGAAGAGCCTCCTACCTTGGAGTTGAAGCCATTGCCTCCACATCTTCGGTATGAATTTCTTGGTCCTTTTTCTACTTTACCGGTTATTCTTTCCTCTTGTTTGACTAACGTGCAGGTAGATTCTACATTGGTGGTGCTACAAAAGAGGAAGAAAGCTATTGGATGGACATTGACGGATATTCAGGGTATAAGCCCCGCATTTTGCATGCATAAGTTCAACTCTGAGGAAGGCATCAAACCTTCTATTGAACATCAAATGAGACTTAATGAGGCTATGCAAAAAGTTGTCAAAAAGGAGATTATCAAGTGGTTGGATGCCGGGGTTGTCTACCCCATTTCTGATAGTTCGTGGACTTCTCTGGTTCAACGTGTCCCAAAGAAGGGGGCATGTCGGTTGTCACCAATGACAAGAATGAGTTGATTCCTACAAGAACGGTGACCGGTTGAAGAGTGTGTATGGACTATTGCAAGCTCAACAAAGCCACAAGGAAAGATCATTTTCCACTTCCCTTCCTAGAACAAATGCTTGATAGGTTGGCCAGTCGTGCTTTCTATTGCTTTCTTGATGTGTATTCGGGCTAAAACCAAATCCTTATTGCACCGGAGGATCAAGAGAAAACAACCTTTACATGTCCCTATGGTACTTTCGCCTTCAAACGGATGCTATTTGGTAATGCACCGATGACTTTTCAAAGGTATATGATAGCTATCTTCACAGATATAGTGGAGGACTACCTTGAAGTTTTCATGGACGACTTCTCGGTAGTTAGGGATTCCTTTGATGATTGTCTTGTAAATCTAGATAAAGTGTTGGCAAGATGTGAAGAAACGAATTTGGTGCTCAATTTGGAGAAGTGTCATATCATGGTTGAGGAAGGCATTGTCCTTGGTCATAAGATCTCAAAGAATGAAATTGAATTTGACAAGGCAAAGATTGAGGTAATTTCTAAACTTCCACCTCCAACTTCGGTGAAAGGTGTGCGGAGTTTCTTAGGCCACGCGGGGTTTTACCAGCATTTCATCAAAGATTTCTCTAAGGTAGTGAACCCCTTGTGCAAGCTTCTTGAGAAAGATGCTAAGGTTAATTTAAATGATGATTGCATGAGAGCCCGTGAATTGTTAAAGTTCAAATTGACAACCACTCCCATCATCACCGCTCCAAATTGGAGTGTCCACTTTGAACTCCTGTGTGATGCTAGTGACGTAGCGGTTGGGGCTGTTTTGGGGCAACGCATCAATAAGATTTTTCATGTGGTCTACTATGCTAGTAAGACCATGAATGGTGCCCAAGTCAACTATAACGTTACGGAGAAAGAGCTCATTGCCATTGTGTTTGCAATTGAGAAGTTCCACCCGTATTTGATGGGTGCGAACATTATTCTCCACATTGATCATGCGGCTCTTTGTTATCTTATAGGGAAAGAAAGATTACAAAGCTCGGTTGATGAGATGGGTGCTTTTGTTGCAAGAGTTTGATATTGACATCCAAGATAGAAAAGGGAGTGAAAATCAAGTGGCGGACTACTTGTCTTATTTGGAGGAGGAAGGGAGGCCGCATGATGGCCTTAAAATCAATGACTCCTTCCCCGATGAGCAACTCTTGGCTATTTCAATGAAGGAGGTGCCATGGTTCGCGGATCTGGCAAATTTCCTTGTGTGTAGAATCATCTCGGATGAGTTCTCTTCAAACCAAAGGAAGAAGCTCAAACGAGATTGTCAATATTATTATTGGGATGAGCCATAACGTTTCCAGATTTGCACGGATGGGGTGATTAGAAGATGTGTATAGGAAGAAGAACAAGATGAAATTCTTGGGGCTTGTCATTCTTCGCCATATGGTGATCACCCTGGTAGAGCAAGAATGGTGGCCAAAGTGCTAAGTTGCGGTATCTATTGGCCCACTCTTTACAAGGATGCAAGTGATGTAGTGAAAAGATGTGATGAATGTCAACGGGACGGTGGAATCTCAAAGAAAAATGAAATGCTTCTCATTACCATTTTAGAGATTGATATCTTTGATGTGTGGGATATTGACTTCATGGGTCCTTTTGTGAGTTCTTATGGAAACACCTACATCTTTGTCGCGGTTGATTATGTGTCTAAATGGGTTGAGGTCATTGCTCTACCTAATAATGAGGTGAAAAGTGTGGTGGCGTTCTTGAAGAAGAATATTTTCACAAGGTTTGGTACTCCGCAGGCTATCATAAGCGATGGGGGGTCGCATTTTTGCAACAAGGCTTTCGGCACTTTACTCAACAAGTATGGTGTTACTCATAAAGTTATGAATCCCTATCATCCATAAGCTAGCGGGAAAGTGAAAGTCTCCAACCGGGAGATAAAGAGTATTTTGTCCAAAATAATGAATGTTAATCGGACGGATTGGTCCAAGAAGCTTGATGATGCATTATGGGCTTATCGTTCAGCTTACAAAACACCTATCGGAATGTCGCCATACCGGTTGGTGTTCGGCAAAGCTTGTCATCCTCCGGTGGAACTTGAGCACAAAGCCATGTGGGCTCTAAAGAAGTTGAATCTTGATTGGGATGTAGCCGCTAACTTTAGGGTTGTACATTTGAATGAATTGGATGAGTTTCAGTATCATGCTTATGCAAGTTCGTCCTTGTACAAAGAAAAATATGAAATATCTTCATGACAAATATGTTTGGAACTAAGCGATCAAGGTGAGCGATCTCGTATTGTTGTTCAACTCGAGGTTGAGGATGATTCTCAGAAAGCTAAAGTCTAAATGGAGTGGTCTATTTGAAATTGTGGGTGTGATGCCTTTTGGTGCATTAGACTTGAAGAACAAAAATAATGAGATATTCCGAGTCAATGGTCACCGGGTGAAGCACTATTTGGGAAAAGTTGGAGATGGCCACATCGTGGAGGTGATTCATTTCAATTGATGGTATTTTACAGCGTACCACGACATTAAATCAGGCGCTCCTTGGGAGGAAATCCATATTTCTTTTTCTTTTCTTCTATTGTAGCAAGGTGTTTTTTAGCTAACTTGATTTGAAGTGTGCTACAGGGATGAGTGTGCCTTACAGGAATTGTACACAGAAATCTGGTGAAGTGTTGAAAGAATTGCGGACCGCACAATTATGGTTGTTACAGCAAAAAGGTGCTCTGCGACCGTACTCCTCTTCTTTCCCTGAGAGAATAAAAAAGTATAAATAGAGGGCTAGGGCAACTCTTACTCTTTTCCCTCTTTGAGCAAAATCCAGTAATCTTTTGAAGTTCTTGCTGAGTCTACCTGTGCATTCATACAACATCTTTGATCAATAACTCATCACCCTCATTCATTTGGTATGCTTCACAATCTTGTAAAAAAAAAAATTTCTTTTAATTTTTAGAGTTTTAGTTAAATTTTAGGCCATTTGTCAGTAGAATTCAACTGTACATCCATGTGGGGGTAAATATGTAGTGGGTTATCCAATACTTGCTTATTGGTGACTCGGAAAATGTGTTTTCATGCTTTTATGTTATTGCCATGTCAAAACATTGCTCAAAAAATTGCAAAACCTAGTTAGTCATACTGCCTGTTCATAATTGTTTGAATTTTGCAGCCGTAAGAAATTTGTGCGGTCCGCAGAAGTTGAGTTTAGGGCAACTTAAGTAACGATTGGGTCTGCGGCCGTAAGGAAAAATTTGCGGACCGCATAATTTCCATTGCGGCCGTAAAACAGCTATTTTAGTGTCTCCCAAGAAGTGTACATATTTGTGATTCAATGTGCGGCCACAAAACGAATTGAGCGGACCGCAGAAATTAGGTTGCGGCTGCACATCACCCAATTCTCTATCATCAGAGAGTTGGCATATTTTTGGCTTACAAGTTGCAGTCGCAATGAAAAATGTGCTCACTGCACTTCACATATGCGGGTGCAAGAGAGAATTGTGCAGTCCGCAAGGAAAAATGTGCGGACCGCAGATCCTTATCCTGCAAGCATGTTTCAACTATGTACCTCACTGTGTCTTCTGGTGTGTGCTTACATATCTCATTGTATGTCTGAACTTGAATTGCAACTAACAATCACATTTGCTTGGTATATATAATGGTTCGATCTAGAGGTAGAGGTGATACTTCTAAAGGAAGGGGTGAACCTTCTCAGGGACGAGGCAAGAGACCCTTAGCTAGTGCCCAACAACATGAAATCAGAAAAAAGACAGTAGCTGGGAGACGGAGAGGGGCAGATCTCTCTGAGAAACGTTTATACGCCCCGTCTAGGGACGTATCAGAGGGCAACTCAGTCTCCGTTCAAGAACAACCAGCAGTACAGTCCAGGCCGTCAGAGAGATTCCAACTGAGGGACGAGCCATCATCATCCCACAGCACTTCCGAGGATTTGGAAAGTTCTAGTCAGGATTCTGATCCATGTACTATACCTACCCTTGAGGGACTAGAGACATCAGTTTGGGACATCCCTGATGATGGTAGAGGGGGAGATGCTACCATTACCAGCCTTGAAAGAATAAAGAAGAAAGAGGTTTGGGAGGACCGGTTTGTCAGTTTGGCTGCCTTCACTATCTTCCGTTAGTGGTGGCCAGTGACGTTGCTTACTCTTGAGTGGCAATTTCAGTTAAAGGATTTGGAGAAATATAACCCGGCAGTATTGAGACAATTCAAGGAACGCAAGGGGTAGATGTGGTACACCCAGAGTGTGGTGGATGCCAAAAAATATCTTGTTCGGGAATTCTACACCAATGTGGCACATATTAAGAAGGGGACAAAGGTAACCAAAGTGCGTAACCAAAGTGCGTAACCTTAAAAGTGAGGTTTGATCAAGCCACTCTCAACACATACTTGGGTTTCGAAGATGTAGAGCCGACAGAATATTTAGAGAAGTATACAATGGAAGATGCAGCCCGACCTATTTTAGCAGATATTTTAGCAACTCCTGGGCCACCACCACCATGGATCACACCAGGGGTTCCTATTCATAGGAGCACTTTGAGCTTTGAGGCAAAGGGGTGGCAAATCTTTGTCTGCAGTAGACTGGACGCGAGCCAGAATGAGACCTATCTCCCGATTCATCGGGCAGTTCTAGTTGCTTCTATCATGGCCGGGTACCATATCAATGTGGGTGTCGTGTTGTCAGCAACATCTCTATGATCGACCGGCAGGATGATTCTTCCTACTCGTACCCCAACACAATTACAGAGTATCTTACGGATGCGGGGGTGGAATAGAGGGATTTTGATACAAAGGTGAAACCGAACAAACCTTTCTCCTGGTACTCACTTATGGATGCAATTAAACCGAAGAGAAAAGGTCGACAGTTTACCACCACAGGCCAGTCTGATAAGCCAGTTGTGGTAGTTATGGAGGGAGTTTATATCCCATCTACTTCGGCCGAGCCTTCCTCTAGTGCCGCATTTATGCCTCCACCATCATCCACAGCCCCTTCTGCAGCTCCTACCACAGTCTTCACTTGGGCTTTAAAGCCGGCGACCATGCCTACTGCTCCACTTTCTGTGCTGCGAGTCTCCCAGACATTGGTGAGCCTCAACAACTGGATGCACATAACCACTGTAAAGTTGTCTGACCTATCTAGTACTGTTATAATACAGTCTTCAGTTCAGGCACCTCAGATTCCCTCGACAGTTGAGGAGACATTGAAGAAGCTCCTAGAGAACCAGAACACCTTCATGGCTACTTTGGTATAGCACGGGTCAGTCATCGAAGAGTTGGGCAAGGAAGTAAAGACGATGAGAAAGTCCTAGGATAGTAAGAAGTCAGTGGAAAAGCTCCGAAGGTATGTGACCAAGCTTGCTGCATCCGGAAATATCCCTTTTGACATGTTGATTAATCCACACCCTTCAGGCCCAGATCCTGCAACACCGGTAGCACCAGTTGGCTAGTCTGAAGAGCCTAACTCTACTGCCAACACTGCTGAGGTAGTGCGATAGATGTTCACCAACCCATTCACACCCAGAGCTGAGGATGATGAGATCTACTTGGATGAGACTGAGGGCAGTGACATTGCTGTGGACATAGAGATGTCCAAGGAGCCATAGGGAGTTTTCTTCACTCTTTCACCTCTTTTACTCTTATTTTGTTAAGCATTAGGGACAATGCTTATTTTTATTGGTAGGGGGGGTGGAGTTTATTTTGATGATATTTGGTACATTCTAAGACAATTGGCCGGTAATAACTTGATTTTATTTTCTTTCTCTTTCTTATTATGTATATATTCTCTCTTTTTCTCTCATTATGTATATTCAGTAGTTTTTGTTTAATTAGCTTCTTTATTTTTGGTTTCATTATTAGTTTGTAGTTTGAGTTAGTAACTTCTTTCTATGTTTCAGTAGACAATAAGCCTTTGGTTTTCTTAATGTCACGGTTCTTTCCAAAGGTAGTTGTTGTGTAAACTGAGTGACTCGTCCCAACGATGGATGGCGTGACAACCTTCTTAAGGGAATGAATCCATTTTTGGTTTTTAGGTAATAATAGTAGTAGTAATGAATAAAAAGACCTAATTAAGTCATGCTCGAAGAATTGAACATGCTTCAATTGGTACCAACACGCTTAACTACGTGCTTTTGGTTAGAAACCTTGTTTTTGAAAACAAAAGCTCTAGTTAGTGACTTGGTGACTCTTGTGTTGACTTTGGCAACCATCGAGTGGTTCAATTGAACCATAGTGATTTTTAATCTTGAATATGGTCGTTGTGGGCCCTCGACTCTATCCTCTTTAACAATCCAGTTGTGTAAGGGGTGAGATACTTTGTTGCTAGTCCAAGTACCCGGGCGAAAGGTCTAGAACTTACCCCGAATGTGTTTCAAGGCGAAATCCTAAGTGTTGCTTTGATTGAGAAGTGATTGTAGGCTTTCCTTGGCCTGTTTGAATTCTCTATTGCCTACCAATATTGTTATCCCTAGTCAACCCATTGAGCCTCGAGCCTTTCTCATTTGATAACCATGTTACAAGCTTTTACCCGTTTTGTCGTGACCCTCTCTTGGCACCCGAGCTTTCCTTAAAATTCGTGTGAAATAATTGGCTAAAAGCGTAAGTTTGAGGGAGAGACGAGGAAATTAAAAAAGGTATCAACGAACAAAAAAAGAAAAGAAATGATGAGACGTAAAGGCAAGAAAAGAAAAGAACAAAAAGAAAAATGCAAAAAAGTGAATAAGTGGAAAGTTTGAAGGGATTCATAGAGAGGTAATGATCCCAAACATGGAGAAATCAAAGAAGGAGAAAATGAATGTAATGATCAAGAAAGAGTGATGTTAAGTCTCTCTATTTCCCCAAGGAAAAGAAAGTGCCTCAAAGAATAGGCAAAATGTGAGCTGAGAATAAAAAAATAAAAAATGGAGTGCCTAAGGAAAGGTGTAACAACTCAACCATATTGTATCCAACCCTAATCCAAAAGCCTCCATTACATCCTGAAAGAAGTTCTATTTGATCTCGAGCCGAGTGAGATTACATTAGTGGCCATCAACATGAGGGGCAAGCCTATAGTACTTGAAGTCGTACTTGCGACATTCTCTTGAGAGAGATGAGTGAACCTTTCATAAATCTATGGATTGAGTGCTAAAATTCTTAAATGAACGAGGCAACTAGAAAGTAGAGGAGGAAGAGTTTGGAATCCAACATGATGCTCAAATGTCACTCTAGAACTATATGTGCACAAATGTTTAACTTGTCGCCTTGTTGATAATACATAAGTAGTGTGGGTAATTGTTGGTACCAACTGATGTGTGGATGGCTCATCTTCGACTTGCTGAAATGACCCTTAACTTTTGGAGGTGGGAACTAAACTGTTTGCTTGAGGACAAGCAAAGACTTAAGTTTGGGGGAGTTGATAAGTGGGGATTTTGACTACTTATTAGCATATTTTAATTTTTGTTATAGTCTAAAAGCACTGAATTGTGTTCCAGGAACAATTGAAATTGTGCAAAATTGCAGGAATGCTGGAAGTTTAGCTCCCGAGATGAAATTCGACTAAAAAGGGAGCAGTCTAAGCATAAGGCAATAAAAGAGCACAGAAGCACTAAATGTGCGGTCCGCAGAAGAAATTGCGGACCACAAAATTCCATCTGCGGCCGCAACCAAAGAAGGCAAAATCTGCAGACAATTGTGCAAATTGCAGACCGCACATGAATTATGCGGCCACAAAAGTTGGGCTATGAGTCGAGATCAGAGAGTATGCAAATTACCAAGTCCAGAACCTCAGTGCATTACGGATCGTACAATATTTGTGTGGCCGCAGAAGATTGACTGGAGGCCGTATCCTTAACATTGCAGACCGCAGAAGAGTGTCTTGCGGCCGCAGTTCTAAATCTGCGGACCACAGAAAAGTTGCTTCGCAGCCGCAATTTAGAATTGTGCGGCCGCATAAATCCATCTCCTGACAGATGAAGAAATCTGTAGACCGCACATGGAATTGTGCGGCCGCAGAACCTCCCGAGGGGTATTTTCGTCCGAGATTCTCAGCCTTGTATAAATAGGTGAGTTTCATAAAATTAGGTCAAGTTTTGAAAATCAGCAATTACTGTAGCCGTTTGTTTTTGCCTTTTTTGGAAGTTTACTTTGCTTTGGTGTATTTTACAATAGATTTAGCCATTTTAATCTTTCATTATGAGTTTAATTAGTCTTTCTTCCTCATTTTCGTCAAACCCAAGTATGAGTAACTCGATTTTTACTAGGGTTGTGACCCAACCCTAGCGTGCAAACCTTATGGGTATTTAATTTAGTGCTTATTTATGATTGGGTGTTTATTATTTAGCTTAGTTCATGCTTTAATTTGAGGAATTAATGGTTGCAAGCATTAGTTCATGCCTATTTGACTTAGTCTCTTCTTGAGAAAGAGACACCTAGTCTAGGATAACTTGGCCAACAAGGAATTGGGTCAATTAAGAGATTGATTTACCTAATTAAAGGGTTCAACCTAGCGATAGTAATAACCCGACTTGAGATTTTATCAATTGTTTTGTGTGATACCCATTTGGTCTTGAGAAAGCCAAATTGGGCAAAACCACTCTCTCACCTATAGGTTTGAGTGGGTAATTTAGAGTTGACAGTTATAATAACCCCGTCAACAAACCAAGTATTAAAGTCTTTATCCCATTAGGTAAACACCCAGGTAATGGTCACAGCCCTAGGCTTTTTATCAATTTGGAAAAACCCCAAAAATAATTATCTCTAGTCTTCTTTCTTTATTTTGCAATCAATAGACTACAATTAGAAATAGAAAGCCAATCTATTTGTGAAAGTGCAATCTCGATAATTCAATCACGCACATTGAAATATATATCCCTAACTCCCATCTTAGCTCCATATAGATTCAACCTTGACTCTTAGTTGGGTTTCTAATTGCAAACAACCGCTTTTGAGGTGTGCATTTGGACGCAATCAGCTGCGCGCTAAAGTATTGCGATATAGCTTCAAGAGGGGCCAATTGTATAGAAAATATTTTCAAGCCCCCCTGGCCAGATGCTTAGGGGCATCCGAAGCTAACTATGTCATGAGAGAGGTTCACGAAAGGATATGCGACAACCACTCGGGCATAGATTCCTTAGTGCTGAAGTTGGTAAAGGCATGATATTATTGGCCCCGCGTGGAACAAGACGCCAAAGACTTCGTACGAAAATGTGATAAGTGTCAACGCTACGCACCACTGGTGCATCAACCGGTAGAACCCTTATATTCGGTTCTGTCCCCGTGGTCGTTCATGAAATGGGGGATGGACATCGTCGGACCACTGCCACCGGCTCCCGGAAAGGTAAGATTTCTTTTAATTTTGACTGACTATTTTTTTAAGTGGATGGAAGCAGGTCCTTATCAGAAGATCGGAGAACGCTAAGTAGTGGTTTTCTTGTGGGAAAATATAATTTGCAGGTTCGGAATACCAAAAGAGATAGCATGAGACAACGTGCCACACTTTATCGGCGCAAAAATTACAAAGTTCCTCAAAGATTTAAAAATAAATAGTATCACATCTTCACCCTATCATCCGAGCGCAAACGGTCAAGCGGAATCGACGAACAAAGGGATTATTCAAAACCTCAAGAAAAGGTTGGAAGCGGCTAAGGGTAACTGGCCCGAGGAATTACCCAGAGCTCTATGGGCATACCGGACTACGGCCAAGTCGAGCATAGGGGAAACCCCTTTCTCCCTCGTGCACGGTGCAGAAGCTTTAATCCCGATGGAAGACGGGGAACCCACCTTGAAATATTTCGAGGCATATGAAGAACAGGTCTGCGGGCCGCATAGTGAATGCAAACTCAGGCAGATTTTTGGCCAGCTCTGGACACTAATTATGCGGCCGATATGCGATCCGCATATCGATTCTGCGATCGCATATGCGATCGCAGACCTTGTTTCAGAGCTTCATTTTTGGGGATTTTAAACCCGACCCTATTTCATTAAAACACGTACCATAGCTCATTTTGAGCACATTTCTCATATTCTAGAGTGAGAGAAAGAGAGTTCTTAGAGTGAGGGGGCAACCTTCAAACTATTATCCATCAATTCTTTCTCAACCATTAAGAATTAACAAAGGAAATCTTCACCCTAAAGGTAAGAATCTATGTCCTAGCTCTCAATTTCAAAATTTTACAAAAATGGGTTAAATAGAGAGACAAATATTGGGTGTGGGGGTTGTTATCTTGCATGCATGTATTATCAAAGAATGTGGGAGCTTGTGAGCTAAAAATAGTAGAGAATGGGTTGGGGAAATGATGGAATCCTCCATCAAAGGACCTTAAAACCTTAATACACACCTAGTGTTTGATAAAATGCTCAAATGAGCTAGAACCATGATCATCCTCCTAATTTTTGGTTCAATTTGTTATATTTCTAAAATAGATTGAAGTTGCTAAGAATTTTGGAATATTTTAGAGTTTAAGGAAGCTCCATTGAGGTATGTTGGCTAAACTTTTCTTTAAGAATTGGAACCCCAATGTCCTTGTAAGTTCCAAGATATTTATTACAAGTTGAGTATTCTGAATAAGTTTTGTGATAAAGATAATTCGTGTTTCAAATGCTCTCATGATACTGTATTATAAATTGAAGATGTGTTCCAAACTATGGATTGTGTATCTACGTGTTATGATTCCAAGTCATGATTTATGTGGAAAATTATTTTGCCAAATTGTGTAGAGATTGTGATTGGGGTTACACCTCCACCCACATATATTGGGGTGAGGCGGCAGGGCCGCTTTGTGTATGATTTTAGTATTGTTGTTGCACCACCACACACATATATATATATATATATATATATATATATATATATATATATATATATATATATATATATATATATATATATATATATATATATATATATATAGGGGTGAGGCGGCATGGCCGCTTTGTGTAGGTATTGGTATCATTGATGCACTTCCACCCACCCCCCCCCCCCCACACACACACACACACACACATATATATATATATATATATATATATATATATATATATATATATAGGGGTGAGGCGGCAAGGCCGTTTTGTGTGAAAATGGGTATTGTGTTTACACCTCCACCCGCATACATTGGGGTGAGGCAGTAGGGCCGCTTGAGTAGAATTTTGGTATTGTGTTTACACCTCCACCCGCATACACTGGGGTGAGGCGGCGGGGCCGCTTTTTATGGAAATGGTTACAGAGGATCTCATCTTAAATCCTATAAATGTTAATGACTGCTCTGGACAAGTTTTCTTTGGTTTAAACGGCTATCTTTGCTATTCTATTGTCGCCTTGATTCGTTATATTTATATTGTACTTCCGAGTTCTTAAATTGATGTTTGATTTTCATACTAGTACTATTTGACATGTACTAACGTCCCTTTTGCCAGGGGCGCTGCATCTTTAATGGATGCAGGTGGTTTCACAGCGGAGGACACTGACCAGTGATAGCAGTGCTCATTCCTCCCAGCTGACTTGGTGAGCCCCATATCATTTCGGGGTTGTGCATCTTTTGTTTCTCATGTGTTTTGAGGTATAGCCGGGGACTTATTATCGGCACCATCTTTACTCTCTTTTGTATCTTTAGAGGCTCCGTAGACACTATGTGGGTTGTATATGGGTGTTAGAAAGGTCAACAGATCATGTTGTATTTTTGGCTCTTGTTCCGCTCAGTCATAAGGATGTATGTATTTTGAGACTTAACAATGATGTAACAAAATGAAACGGCTTAGTAATGTATATATGTATGAACTTTCTACTGTGTAACTAATGAGAGCATGCCCTCTCTGGATCATAGGTGAGTTGGATAGATAATGTCTAACAGGCTTGCTCGACTTGGTCCACTCGGCTGAGCGCCGGTCGCGCTCCACGATTTTGGGGCGTAACAGCGCATGTAAGAATAGTAGCTCAAAAGCAGAGAATAGAGCGGTATTATAATCCAAGAGCCAACCTCTGTTATTTTAAAGTAGGAGACTTGGTCCTAAGGAAAGTAACTCAAAATACCCGGAAGCTCAACGCGGGGAAGCTAGGTCCAATGTGGGAAGGCCCCTACCGGGTTTCAGCTATTATCGGGAAAGGTTCATACGAGTTGGAAAACCAAAATGGAGAAAAGTTGCCCAGCAATTAGAACGTGGCACACCTCAATAGATATTATTGCTGATGAACATTATCCGATCAAAAAGTATGTGTTGCACTCTTTTTTCCTTAATTCAGTTTTTGTCCCAATTGAGTTTTTCTGGTAAGTTTTTTAACGAGGCAACAACAGAAAGCATACTACGAAGAGAGTAGCAATAAGACCTTTAATAGCCAGGCACACAAGCAAAGATCCACTCGGGAATGGTTAGATAATATTTTGCACTATACCAAATTTCCACCAGGAAGTTAAGTTTGCTATTGAGCAAAGGTTACCCGATCGTTCACTAGCAACAACTACTAGAGGGTTGTTAGATAGTCCTTCGCTTGATAGCATAAATTCCTAAGGGAAAGTAAAGTATGTTACCAAGTTAAGGATTATCTAGAAATGCATTAGTGGAATCTTCGAAGATACAAGACTTCTAGTGTACCAATTTGCACTCTTCGCATTCGAACACTGGGGGGAATGATATGAGGATACGGCAACAATAACTGCCACGTCGACCGGGAAAAAAAAACTGGAAATATAATTACAACATCGGGATCGGGGACTGCGCTGCCAGCCCCGTAGAAACAAGTTGTACAAGTTAGCCACAAGTAATGGATATTTCTTTTCAGCATAGCAAATGCTTATGTACTTTTTGAAAATAAAGGAATAAAATGAAATCCTTTTGTTTTTATCTTGTTTCTTGTCTGAACGATGAATTAACTTTGTCATTTAAAAGTTAAACAAGTACTTCAAATGCTAGTGCCGTAATGAACATGAGACGTCTTCTTCAAGAGCACCGTAAACATAAGAGGGACCTCTCTTATAAAAATGCTCACGTTAAAGGGTTCGTTTCGGAAGAATTTATGCCCGGAATCAAAATGCCTTCGGGGAAAGATACACCCGAAGCCGTTTATGAAAGAACGCAAAAAAGAAAAAACTTGCGCAAATACTTATCAAAGCCCTTACGAAAAAGAGCTGACGCCAAGAGCCAAGAATGATTTTGGGGAGAATACACCCAAGGCTTCACATAATAAGATGCAAAACAGAAAAGCTTGCGAAAAATTCTAAAGAAAAAGGAAAACAATGCAAATATTAAACACTTGCATGAATATTCAAACGAAAGGAAGACTCAAACAATAATTGAGCAAAAGATGTTTTTATTTATAAAAATATGTCAAAATGGCACATGTACAAGAATTGAGAAAGAAAAGAAAAGCTAAACTGCAGTATCTCCGAAACCAGGAGGAAGAGAATCGTCCGCGCTCCCGGGAGAAGTAGACGGACCCACCAATGACTCAACATTTTCACCAATTTGGCCTTCAGCATCATCATCCTCCGATTCTTCTTCAGTTCTCGAGAACCGGAACCAAAACTAGAAGGACTAGGTGCATCAGACCTCGCTAGGAGTCCACTTTTAGCAACTAACTCAAGCTCACGGGCCTTAGCAAGTTTGGCATCAAAATCAATGACACCAGCTTTTGCCTCTTCCAAGTTTTTTCTCATCATATTGTACATAGCGTAAGTTTTCTCAACAACGAGGGAAGTCGCTCGACGCTTAAGTTCTTCTTTGAGTTGGGTTACCTCGACAGAAAGGTTTTCCCGGGCGGACCTAGTAGATTTGAGGCTAACATCAAGGTCACGGATAGTTGAACTAAAAAGCCTATTATGCTTGATAGTTTTCCTGTACTTCTCTTCCAACTGGGCGTGTTTCGCCCCCGTAGCAGCAAGCTCTTCAATTTTGGAGTTCAAGTCTGCCTCTAAGTTGATCACTCTTTCAGCGGAGGTGGCCTCGCATTCGGTTGCAGCAAGAACGACGTTCTGGACTTAGCCCATTTAGCTCTGGTTTCGTCAAATCTAACCCTCAGCGAGCCAATTTCTTGACTAATGGTTACCACTTCTTGCTCGTTTTGCCGCAAATGAGCCTCCAATACAACAACCTGAACAGCTTTGGCTTCCAGTTCCGAAAGGCGAGTGACATGTTGCTCCTGCTCTGCCAAAAGTCGATCCCGTGCGGAGGTAATCTCTTCCTTTTCACGAATCAACCTCTGAATGCCCTTGGAAGCAAGAAAGTTGGCCCATAAAGTAAGAAGAGTAAAATTCAGGATATGTTCATACCCAAAAATAGAAGAAGTAATAAAGGAAGAAAGCAACGTACCGCTACGGCGTTGTGCATGGAGTTGTTCAATAAATACTCTCCTAAGAGTGTCTAAATCTTTTCCCAGTCTTTCTCTGAAGCCAAATGTTTAAGATAATTAGCAAGATTCACCGGCCGGGATAGCAAGTTGCATCCGGTAGAGATCGAAAGAGTAACATTTCTACTCCTTTGTGGATCTTCAGAAGAGGCAGCATAATTTGCCCCAAATTCCCATGAACTAGGGACTGTGGAAGAGAAACACCTTCTTTGTGGTAAGGTGTGGCCAGTGGAGATGATGTAGCAATTGCTGGTGGAAGAGTGGATGAAGATGGAAGTGATATAGCAGTTGCTAGTGTTGGTTAAAATGGAGATGAAGCTGATGGAGTTCAAGACTGAGAAGCACCTGCATCAAATGCAGTGCTGGTTGTTGAATACTCGCAAACCAAAGATGGCAGGGACCAGGTACTCACCTCCGTAGTACTGGGCACATCAATTGGGGCCCAAAAATGGGAGTTGACATTATCTACCAAATCAAACTCTCCCCAAAGTGCCAAGGCATCGTCCTAGATTGGTGTAACTATCTCAACAGGTCGAGCATCCTATTGAGATGATGAGGATCGTCGTCTTCTATGTAGAGAAGCTCCCTTATCACTAGCTTCTTCATCATCGTCGATCATCACGGTGTCTATGACCGGCCCGTAAGGAGGTCCAGTCACCATTGCTACCGGAAATGACTCAGGGGCATCGGTCCTCGCCCTATTATTCTTTTCCCCGGCTGCGGAGGAGCGTCTTCTCTTTGGTTGTTTGTATTCCGGCCGGGGACTCCGTAAAGAAACATTTGCTCCGAAAGCAGGCCCAGAGACACATGTTCGAGTAAGCGCCTCCTGGAGCAGCCTCACTGGATCAGCATGATCAGCCAAGACATTCTCCTCGGTAACAGCAACAGAGCCCGCGGGTAGACCTAATTTCATAGACAAGTTAGAAGAGATCAATCAAGTTCTTTACATAAAAAATTTAAACAAGGTGAGTTTGAATTACCATAATTCTTGGCCTTCCACCCGTATTTGGGGACCAGTTCTTTCCACAAGTAAGTCTCGGGTGTCGTAACGTCTAAGATCTTTTGTAACCACCAATCCAAACCTTCAATCACTAGTGGGATCCATCGAGTTGCTAAAACAGGCGAAGGATGGAGGATCAATACGGCTATAGAAAAATATTTAGTAAAAGGAAATATTAAACAAAGAGCTTACGAGTACGATTCCAAGTGGCCGGAAATGATGGAGCCGTTGCCGAAATAATGTCGTTGGTGGTATCTGCAATAAACCGTTTCATCCACCCATGGTCGTTGTCATCATCCATGCTAGTCAATAGAGCATGGTGGCCATGCTTGCAGAGGTTTATCATTCCCCCGCGGATGATTTTGGGAGAATAGAGATTCATCATATGAGCTAAGGTTAGCTCCTCTCCAATCTCCTGGCACAAACGCCGAAGACAAGCAACCGTCCTCCACACAGAAGGACTTACTTGTGCCAAACATACTTGGTAGTGGAGGCAAAACTCCACAATCACGGAGTCAAGCTCTCCACTCGAAGAGAACGCTTCCAAAATAAAGGGATACGTGTAAAAATATGTAAAACCCTCCTTGGGTAGGGTGACTCGCTCTGATAGATCAGGAGCAATAATATCCAAGTCATGCATGATAGCGGCAGTCTTCCTTCACAGCAGGAATGCTAGAAGGACGTATGGAAGAAGGATACCTACTGACGACCCATGTACGAGAGTTAGCAGTAGGGAATTTCTCTTCGAAGTCTTTTGTGGTAATAAGACTTCTAGGGATGATGGAGCCCACTGTTGGAGGAGCAGAGTCCTCGGTCTTGTTCTTGCTCTTTGAAAGACCAGTACACTTTGAGGAAGAAGCCATTGTATGGAAGAAGGAGAAGGTTTTTTGTTTGAAGAGAATTAGAGAAAAGATGAAGAGCAAGATGCAAGTTAGAAAAGGGAAGCTTGAAAAATTATAAAATATAAGGGAGAAGGTTGATACGTATAAGTAAAAGTATTGGCGGCTAAATTCATGGCCATGATTACCTCGATAATCGGCAAAAGTTGTGCTAAATCATGGGATAACGCTTGTTCGGGTCATTAAATCGGAGAGACGTGCGTCTAATTAACCGCCAGAAGCCTTCAGAGGGAATTATAGTAATTCTCGCCAAAAGTGTATTTCTACCAACTTTTCGGTAACACAAAGTTATGTCACCGGAAAGCAGTGAGACTATCTGTATTGGGTAAAAAATACTATGATACGTGACCGTCCAAAAAAGGGACACGTGGAACCCAAGACGGGGGATGGCCAAAGACCGAAGGCAACTGTTTCGTTTATCACCGGAAAGAATAACGCTCATAAAGATGTGATAAATGCTCTTCGCCCGGTAGCATTTAATAGAGCCAATCAAACAATTTACTAAATTATTCAGTGTTTACTTTTTCTTTGTATAACAAACCAAACATGGTATTACTAATGCCAAATGTTATGTTCGGAAAAATTTTGTTAGTGTAGCAAACCAAACGATCCCTTAAGGAGTTAAGGCACTAATTGAATTTCCCCAAGGAAATGGTACTAATTTAGTTACTACTATAAGCTTTCTCTCTTCTAGTATAGGCCAAAAAAAAGTTCTCTCAAATGGTTCATATATGATTTAACATTGCATCATATTTAATCAAAATTAACAGATAAAGGGTGTAGAATCATATTCCATTCGGACAGTTTCTTTTGACCTTTCTAAACATAGAAATAGCTAGTAGATAAAGAAAAACAGGATATTATCAATTTTATTGACCTTTTACCCCAATAGGAAAAAACAATAAATTCTCTTGAACCCATTATCTAGATTTGTTTCAAAGGATATGTCCTTTCCTTACATGATAATTTTGACTGAGTCTGCATTTTATAATGATTGAAAAATGGCATCAACTATAATTTTTCCCAAATTTTGTTCTTACAAAAAGTTTTCTATCAGTAATTTGTTCACAACACATGATAAACATGTACTAGTTTCACGCAATGTATTTGTATAGGGTAAAATATGTTATGACACGTGGCCATCCAAAAAAGGGACACGTGGAACCAACTACGGAGATGGCCAAAGACCGAATGCAATTGTTTCGTTTGTCACCGGAAAGAATAATGCTCATAAAGATATGAT
The DNA here is from genome assembly GCF_000390325.3 of Nicotiana tomentosiformis. Lineage (NCBI taxonomy): Eukaryota > Viridiplantae > Streptophyta > Magnoliopsida > Solanales > Solanaceae > Nicotiana > Nicotiana tomentosiformis. Next base: position 14,572,377 of record NC_090823.1, read on the forward strand.
AAATGCTTTTCGCCCGATAGCATTTAATAGAAAATATTTCATGATATTAAGAGTAGTTACCCGTTACAGGAAATTTGGCATTTATGTTCACCGTTACATATTCATCAATGTCCCTCATAATTGACCTTAAAGAGGGCACGATCCTTGAACCTCCTTCCCTAGACATAGCTATAAATAGTGAGATCAGTTATCATTGTAAAGCGGAGGAATTTTCTGGAAAACTTATGCTATATTTTATACAAAGCTAAATACAATCTTATCTTCTTACTTTTTAATTTCGTTGTTATTGTGCCCGGAACTGTTGCTTTTGTTGTTTCGTCTACATCCTACGGCTAGGTATTGCATAATTCTCTGTTTATTTTATTATTTTAGGACCAAGTATAAATTCAACTATACCGTTTTATGGGTAATCAATCCCCCATTCACGCTGGGGAAGGGCCGCACCCAAAGAATGTGATATAGGCATTCTATCCTGATACAAGTATCAATAATTGATTCTACAACTCGAACCCGTAACCTACAGGTCATACAAAAACAGCTTACCATGCTCCAAGGCTGGAAAAAGCAGTATTGCTAAATGACAAGGGCATGATTTTTTTATAAGTAAGAAACAAAGAAGATTTAGGCGGAAAATTACAAGCTGTAAGAACTTGGTAAACAAGGTCGATAGCTCATGCTTATAAGATTGAAAGTAAAGAAATTCTGTGGTTCAAAATGGTGAATTTACAAATCAAGCAGTTATGAAACACTATATTCATGACGGTTTTTTTGTTTTTCTAAAGGGCATGGTTAATCAACTGTTGAATTTTCTAATTAGTAGTAATTACATACCCATTGGTTCCAAAATTGACGAATTAAGCTTTTTTTCCCTTTTCCAGGTCAAACTCGGTGACTGTAGACTTATCCAAAAATATTACTTTTAATTTTTTTTCATAGTAAATAATTAATTACTATTTTTCACTTTTCTTTCTTTGTCTTGAAAAACATATTTATTTTTTTATAGATAAGTCTGTTACATAGATTTAAAAGAAAAAAAATCATTATCTTAAAGAAGTAAAAGAAAAAGACAAAGGTTGAGTTTAAGGGTAAAATAAATATTTTACAATTTACATATGCAGGAGAGAACGTGTACTGCTCAAAATTGAGAGGGGAGTAAATAATTTTCACCATTTTTTAATATCTTCTCTTAGTTTTATAATACTTCAAGTTGTCAAGTCTAAAATCAACCCATGTAACTAGGATGTGGTCAAGTCAAACATCAAGTTGAATCCATATTCAACCAAACACGTGGCAACACAACAAAAATAAACTTTATACTCATATTATAATAATAGAGAAATCTCATAATACATGGAGTATTCATGCTTCGAGTCTCCTTCAACCTTGCATTTAATATGTATGGTAATTTCAGAAACAATAGAAAAAGGTTAAAGTTTGAGGAAATTAAGAGGCAACCAGTTAAATTAGAGCGAGTCAAAACGGGTTATTAAAAAAATGAGTATGACCTAACATGCCAAAATTGTTTGAAGTTAGGATAAGTGAAATAACGGGTCATAATCAAACCCGTCTAACATGACCTAACTCCCCTCCTTTTTTAGTTTGCTTTTTGAAAGAAAAAAAAATTGAATGCAAAAGTTTTTTTTAAGTTTAAATTCTTTCAAATTTTCATAATTTCCCATCTTCAAATATGATTCTGTATATTAGGCTTTGGTGGCTTTTCGACCTATGATTATACATTTATACTATTTTGATCATTTTTGATCTAATAGTTTGGTAAATTATTTTAGGTTCAACCTATTTTGATCAGTTCATAATTCAAATTTCAATCCAATCCAATATTTTCAGCATGAAATATGTATATATATGAAAAGTTATCAAATCTTATAAAAATAATGTTATGATTTATACTCAAATTTTCAAATCTAATACAACACTTTCGACTTGAAATATAAATATTTTTTAGTGACAATTAATCAATTATTTAAAAAAAATTTAAGTTTTCAACCTATAATTTAAAATATGATATGAGTTCGGTAATATATACCCGAAGATTGAACTCATTAAATTAAAATACTGAATCCAACTATCACTTTTTTTTGTTCATGCTTAACCTCTCATGGGAAAAGGAATTTTTCTTAAAGAATATTAATGCATCTGTTAAATTTATATTTATAACTCTTGATTCCCTTTGCTAATCATTGTTTAAAATTCCTATACGGTGGTTGTACGGATAACAAGTTCATCCCCTCTATACCCTTTTTTGCCTCTTTTGCCCTTTCATAATCTGTACGCTGCCAGTCGATGGAGTCAACCAACTCTTCCCCTACCCCAACTTGTACTTTCATACCCCACCCCCCACAAAACTCTGGTGGGATTTATTGCGTCAATTACGAATTTACGTGAGTTCAGTAATTTTTATTTAAATTTTATATATATTAAGATATTTTATTATATATTTATAATTATTTAATTATAAATTCAGTTATTATTATTATATAGTATAATTTTTCGGTAAAGAATTTATCACCCTTGGTCATACATAGTTTCGTCCCGTTTTTATATGAAATCCACAAATTTAAAATCCTAAATCAACGTTTCTGGCTACCCTTTACCCCTACTTCACTCGCACACACTTTCTACATATATCCAAACTTACACGTGCCCCACACACTCTCCTTTCCGCTCTCTTTCTATTTTGTATATATACAACAAAATAATGAGCTGTAAGGAGACTCCGTGTGTGGGATTCAAGCTGTAAATTAAAGGACCCCACCCCCTACTCCTTACCCCACCCCATCAATCATTTCTTTTTTCATTTTATCTATATATATACACCCTTTGCACTTGGTTTTTTTCATTCATTAAACCATCAAAGTTTCAAACTAGCAACCTAGCACCAAACAACATTTGAAGTACTTGTTTTTAGTACCTTTTGTCTGTTGAAACTTAACGGAAAAACATGGAGTTTGTTTCTATGTTCTGCTTATTTGCTATTGTTTCTTTCTCTCTTCTTCTTATCCATTCAATCTTCAAGTTCTTGGCTTTTGCTGCCAAGAAATTGCCTCTTCCTCCTGGCACTTTGGGTTGGCCTTATATTGGAGAAACTTTCCAACTTTACTCTCAAAATCCCAATGTTTTCTTTGCCTCCAAAGTCAAAAAGTTAGTAAACAATTCACTCACTTTCTTTAGTTTTCTCTTGATTTTCTTGATGTCAATTTGCTAATGAAAAATGGGTTGTTTTTTTTTTTTTGTTTTTTTATAGGTATGGTTCAATATTCAAGACTCACATATTGGGTTGTAAATGTGTGATGATATCAAGTCCTGAAGCAGCTAAACAAGTTTTAGTCACAAGAGCTAACTTATTTAAGCCTACATTTCCAGCTAGTAAAGAGAGAATGTTGGGAAAACAAGCAATTTTCTTTCATCAAGGTGATTACCATGCTAAGTTGAGGAAATTAGTACTTCGTGCTTTCATGCCTGAATCGATCAGAAACATCGTCCCAGATATCGAACCCATCGCCAAAACTACGCTCGAATCATTCGAAGGAAGATTAATCAACACTTATCAAGAAATGAAGACAGTATGTTCTCAAATTTCCTACAACTAAAACTTACCAAAGAACAGGGGAAAAACAGAGTCCCCTGTTTGTTTTTACTCTGTTATTGAATGCTGCATTTTGGATAGTTTACTAAACTTGTTTTCTACATTTTTGGTCATTTGCAGTATACATTCAACGTTGCATTGATTTCAATATTTGGAAAAGATGAAATCCTGTACAGAGAAGATCTAAAGAGGTGTTATTACATTCTTGAAAAAGGGTACAATTCAATGCCAATTAATCTTCCTGGTACACTATTCAACAAAGCAATGAAAGCAAGGAAGGAATTAGCAAAAATTGTTGCCAAAATCATCTCAACTAGAAGGGAAATGAAGATAAATCATACCGATTTGCTCGGTTCTTTTATGGGAGATAAAGAAGGACTCACTGACGAACAAATTGCAGATAATATCATTGGTGTGATTTTTGCAGCTAGAGACACTACTGCTAGTGTTCTTACATGGATCCTTAAATTTCTCGGAGAAAATCCTAGTGTCCTACATGCTGTCACAGTAAGATCCATACCCTAAGAAAAATCAAGAAAATTCCTAATTTTTTTTTTATAAGTATGGTTTCATTATAGGAAGCATAAATATTAATTTTTTATTATTATTTTACAGGAAGAACAAGAGGCTATAATGAGAAATAAAGAGGAAAATGGTGAAAAAAAAATTCTAAATTGGGCAGATACTAAAAAGATGCCTTTGACTACAAGAGTGATTCAAGAAACACTCAGAGTTGCTTCTATCTTATCTTTTACTTTCAGAGAAGCTGTTGAAGATGTTGAATTTGAAGGTGAATTTTGACCCCTTGTGATTTTTTCAAGTCAAAACTATCATTTTCCTATTTTAGATATTTAAAAAAAAATACTCTTTTCCTGTTATATTTGTTAATTTTTTTTATTTTCTTTTGATAATTTCAGGATATTTAATACCTAAAGGATGGAAAGTACTACCACTCTTTAGAAACATTCACCACAGCCCAGACAATTTTCCTGAGCCAGAGAAATTTGATCCTTCAAGATTTGAGGTAAATATCAGAGAAAATAATACTCAAATCTTTAGATTTAGTTATTTACTTTTTTTCCCAACAAAAATCATATTATCTGAGACAAATCATTTTATGTGACAGGTGTCACCAAAGCCCAATACTTTCATGCCATTTGGCAATGGGGTCCACTCATGTCCAGGGAATGAATTAGCCAAGCTGGAGATTTTGGTTCTTGTACATCATTTGACCACAAAGTACAGGTCAGTAACAGAACTTAACAAAAACAAAAAAAGAAATAAATTCTAACTGAATTCTCATCATTTAATTCCTAAAAATAGTATGTCAAATATATTTTTCCTGATTTTTCTTTCTTCATTTCTGACAGGTGGTCTATGATGGGCCCACAAAATGGAATTCAGTATGGGCCATTTGCTCTTCCCCAAAATGGTTTGCCCATTAAGCTATATCCCAAGAATTCATCACTATAAGCCTAATAAGCAGTGAGATGAAAACTTCATTTCAAAAAAAAAAAAAAAATGAAATTAGAACAAGAAGAAGAAGGAGGAGAAGATAAAATGAAGATGAAGAAACCACAAATGGTTTTTCCTCAAGAAATATGAAAATAAAAATATTACACAAAAGTTCAGGACTAGGGGCTGCGGAGCTCCGGTTACGAGATAAGTTTGACTGAATTCAGTAATTTTGATTGGACCGAATTCTAGATCTTAGTGATGTTGGTATTTCCTGAGCTTGACCATTCCAAAGGACACTGCCAAGTTCAAGACGAACACAATCTTGATACGTTCAGGACCTAAAATTGTAAATACATATAAGCTTCAAAGAAAGTCAAAACACAAGAGGGTCTGATTCATTTTCCTTAAAGAAAAGGAGAAAATTAGGCCTTAGGGAGAAGGTAATTAATTAGTGTACCATAGTAAGAGAATTCTTTTTTTTTTTCTTGTAATTTTATTTTTATATTATTTGGGTTATTTTCTTTTTTAAATTCTGACATGTAAAAAAGTCCGCAAGGCAATTAATGAAAGTCTGATTAAGACAGCACATATTTCTGTCAATTTCTCAAGATTATTGTTGTTTATTTAGTTATTGATACATATTCATCCTCAATTCCTCATCCTTTCGATGCAGCTACCTCCCCTTCTTCCTCAACCCCCCCCCCCAAAAAAAAAAGAGAATAAATTAAAAGAATAAATGTAAGTAAAAAAGTACACACGTTGTACCCTTTGTTTTATACATCATCGTTGTAAGAAAATTTTCACTCTCAGGTTATTCAAAATATATCAACATTTGGATCCTTAACTAGTGCTTCATTTGTGGCGAATGAATTTCCCTTTAGTATAATTATACCGCTCTCCCCGGTCAATATAACTTGACTAATTTTTGAAATTTAATTTGAGTATATCAAATCAATATTTCAAAATTTAATTTTAAATATATATGAACAGTATTATAAGTTGCAATTCTTTTCATGTCAATATTCATTTTAAAATTTTTGTTAAAATACATATAATTTGAATCCTCAAAAACAAAAAATATTAGTACATAAATTAAGCCGAAGTATCTTATCTATCTTTTGGTAGTACCAAAATCATTCAGAAGAACACAGAAACTTTATAATATTTGTGTCTAAAATAAAGTGCTGAATTATGGCAAGGCATTTGGTTTACAAAATCTACGGCATATTGAAAATAAATTAATAAACCATTCTCTTGTACATCCTGATGCCAAGTTCCTCCATGTTCTCCTATCTAGTTTTTTTTTTTTTTTTTGGTTGAATTAAAGATTGTGTCATGTATTATCTAACCACCTCTCTTTAATTCTTCCTCACTTTACCCTACCTCTCCTTAGATACGGGGCGGAGGCACCTTATGGGAAGTGGTATCACGTGACACTACTTCGTCGGAAAATTTTACCAAGTATGTGTATATAGTATAAGCAAAACAAAGTTATTTTGCATATAACTAAATAAATGACACCACTCTAAAACAAAGACGTCCAGTGATCTTCTGGTTAGCGTTATAATGGTTCACAACAGGCTTACATTTTTATCAATTTGGAGTTTTTCTTTAATAAAAAATAATAACATTTTATGAGACTTGAACCATTAACCTCTAACAAACTATGTCGCTATAAAACCGCTTGAGCTAGAATTCACTTTCTTTAATTTGTGAAACTATCAATAAGTATAATGAAATTATGTAAACTAAGACATATTTAGTGCATTATTTTTAATGAGGTTATTATGAATATATTTTTAAAATAAAAACTCGTTATTGAGAGTTGTAGTTCTATTTTAAATTGTGTGTATTTTAATATGATGCTATTATAGTAATTCATTTATTTGTTCACTTTTTTTTAAATATAGAAAAATATGACACCACTTATAAATTATCTTGCGTACGCCACTGGTTTGACATATCACTGCCAATTTCTCGCACCTGCTCATCAGGGGCGAAGCCACATGGTCACAAGGGTGGTCAATTGACCACCCTTCATCGAAAAATTACACTATTATATATAGGTAAAATATTACGTTTTAGATGTATAAACACATACTGAACTCCCTTTGTCGGTTTTTTTTTACTTATTTCAAATTTGAACATCCATGGAGAAATTTCTAGCTTCGCCACTGCTCCTCACTGGGGCATCTGTGCTCCTCCTCTTGATCTCATACTCGAACTATCTCAACCTCGATCGCTTCTCGCATCCCAACTTGCCCTGTATATTTTTGTTCCTTATATTTTCTCTCCTATATAACACATCCATCTAAGTATCCTCATTTCCACTACTTTCATCTTCTGAACGTGTGAGTTCTTGACTGTCTAACACTCTGCCTCTGAGGTGAAGTCAGAATTTGAAGCTAATGGGTTCGGAATGTTATTCATTCTAAGTTACCGGGTTCTAATTTAACCATTTGTACATATTCAGTGAATTTTTAAAGGCAAATATAGAGTTTGGACCAAAGCTATTGGGTTCGATCGAACCTGCGTCCGAAGCTCTAGCTCCGCCCCTACTCCGCCTCATACAACATAGTTGTACATCCCTTTCATGTTGCCAAGTAATATTTTGGTGTTACATGATGCCAAATTTACTTGTGGAGTCCTTGGAATTTCTTTTCGGTAAAATATTAACTGGTATTTCTGCAAAAAGAATCCTCTCGTAAAATCTCCGAGTAATAAGCATTTTTCTTGTAGTGTGCCCAAAGGTGAAGACTGATACCATAGATGATAATAATCCTTTAGGCGTACTATCTTATATATATATATATATATATATATATATATATATATATATGTGTGTGAGAACTTATATTGGCGAGAAGTGAAATTGACTTGATCATACCGATCAATACAATAACAATATATCCAATGTAATCTCACAAGTGCGGTTTAGGAAGGATAGTGTGTAAAGGTAGAGAAACTATTCCCGATAGATCCTCGACTCAAGAAAAATACAAATACGATAGTGGAGAAGAAAAGAAGCAGTAACATTAGCCAGAAGATCATTAGCCGATCAATAATCACACACATGATGTCATGTTGCCAACTGCTACAGAAAGAATCGGAGTGTTAGCGAGACTTCTCCATATCTCTCTCAGTGTCAGTGTATCCCTCATGTTTCATGAAAATTTAGACAGTTTTAAGTTACGTGCACAAGTTCAGTACTATATATAGTTTGACTCTAGTTTGCTGAGTGCGGACTATTCTTATGCCAACAGAAGCATTTCTTTCTCATTTTTGAAAACGAAAACGATATTGTTTGTTTGGATTAATTATGATATAGACTACAACCCAGTGGCGGACCCAGTATTTTGTGCAAATAGGTTCAATTTTAGAAGTACATAACTTTAGTCGTAAAATAGTAGTTGTCAAGTGGGTTCAAATAAAATATTTATACAAAATTTATGCAGCTTTAATCGTAATTTATACATATACATAATATTATTTTTTTGATGAAGTGATTCAGCTGAACCGCTATCCGCCGTGTACGTCCGCCACTGACTACACCATGCATCTTTTTTCTTTAGTTGCTTTTTCCACAACCATATAAACAGAAGGGCCTAATATCTTATCTTCTCTACTCCGAAACATGATTGTAGCCTTTTCAACAACTAAATAGCGCATATGCATGACAGTTGAACAACCTTATGTCTAATTAAGAGGCAATAATTCTCCTATATCACAAGTCTATTATTGACTTGACCTTTATCATATCGTTGAAGGGGAGATTTAGAGCAATAAAATTATCTCCGTATGATTTATAGGTTACGAGTTCAAGCATGAAAGCAGCCATTAATGCTTGCTTTAGGGTAAACTATCTACATTAAACCTTAGGAGTGCGACTTTTTCAGACCATGCGTGAATACGGGATATTTTGTGCACACTGACTGGTCCTTTTCTTTTATCATATTGTCGGGTACAAACTTGATGAATCATGTTCAGTCTCTATAAGTTGTTATGTCATACTTTTATGTGACTTTTTATACAAATCATTAAAGTGCACATATGCATCGTATATGAGTAGTCTATGTCTAACAGAGATTACAATTTGAACTGTGATGTTACGATTATGAATCGCCATGACTTCTTTTACCCAATTGACTTTGCTACACTCGTCCTAATATTAGTGGTCAATAAAATGAATTAAGTATCACGAGGTCTCAGGTTTGAATTCCATAAAACGCAATGTAATTTTTTCCCTTCTAATCTAACATTGGTGGATAGAGTTACTCGATAGTTATGTTGGTGGGAGATAACAGATATTCCCGTAAAATTAACTGTTGAGGTACATATATGCAAGCTGGCCTGGACACATGTCATCCATCATGATTCATGGGTGGTCCAATGCTAATACTTTTTTATTTGACTTTGATGAATTCAATTGACTTTAATTAGGACCTTTAGTTTTTATGAAATTGGGAACACTTGTCTGTTGTTCCTGCTTTCCTGCCGCTCTTTTCTACTTTTAAAAGTATAAATTGCAGTTGGGAATGTAAGCAGCTGGAAAATGATATTAATGACTAATTTTTCTTATCTTCCTCTTTTTCTTCCCTTATTATCACGTGAAAATCTATCATATGTGAAGAGTTTTTTTGTGTATAGTATTATTCTACTCTTATCAATAAGTCTATCTTGTAAATGGGGCTACGAGCACTATGATAAAGATTTCAAATAATTAGTATTAAGAGAAAATTTTGGAGAATTTTTACACAAGTGTATAAGACCAGAATAGTCACAGGATCGTCAATTTTCTATCATAAAAATCAGATGCGAATTCAAAACTTAGACTTAATGGGTTCAAGATTAGCGTGATTTTATTCTATATATCCATTTTAATTTTTTTCTTGTATATGTATATACAGTTCAAGTGATAAGCAATTGGTTCAGACCATGCAAAACCTCCCCTAAATTCACATAGAAAATCTATTAGATAAGTATTTTACATTAAAAAAAAATAGTCTGGTGTACGAAGCATTCCGCGTTTACGCAGGATCCGGGGAAGGGCCGCAATGCAATGGGGTGTAATCTAGGCAGTCTACCTTAATGAAAGGATTGATAGCTGATTCCACAACTCGAACCCATAACTTAATTATAAGTCACACAGAAATAACTTTATCGTCACTCTAAAACTCCCGTCAAGTATTCTACATTATAAACTTTGAATTCCATGCGCATTTAAAAGAAAACTCCACATGGGTTCATTGTCAAGCTAAGATTGTAAACACATCATATATAGCCAAAATGTCAATGGCTATTTTATTCAAAAGGAAACATGAAAAGGAGAGATGAAGTGAACTAGTCAAGAAATGGCTAGCTGACTTTCCAGCTGTCTAATTGCACACATCATTCTTTGCCTTCTAGCCATGCAAAAACATTCATATTTTGCTAATCATGTACTATTTAATTTTAATCACTATTAATTACTCATCATTAATCACTATTAATTATTCATGTACTAATTTATTGCGCTTTCACGATCATAAATCTTACCTTTTAGATGCCATTTCACGATCATAAATCTTAGTTTGTGGATACCATTTTGTCTGCATTTGAGATATAATTCATGCTGCACGGCGTTAAACGTGATGCGATAGACGGTAAACATAAAACACTAGACGTTGACATGATTTTCTTTTTCCAAATGAATAATATTATTAAACTAGAGAAATAAAACTATTTCTCTAGTTAGACAAATCATCTACGAAAATCGTGTGTGATTGGACGCAAAGGCGGTTTCAGAATTTAAACTTAATGGGTTCAACTTTTAAGATTTTTAATATTGAACCCATTATATTTTAAAAGTTATGGGTTCAAATTTATTATTATTGCAATTTTAATGAATTTTTACACATAAATTTTTATTCAACGTCGAAAAGTATGGGTTCAATTGAACCCATAACTACCACACTGCATCCGCCTCTGATCGGAGCCCGATCTAAACTTTGAAGTTTATGAGTTCGTATAATGATTTAATATACAATAATTAAATATTTAGTAAATTTTTTAATATATATACATGTAATAACATTCTACGATTGCCGGGTTGTTTAGGATTGAAATTTATAGGAAGATTAGCGGAACCCCCAGGAATCAGTACTACGTCGGCTACTATGTGCTACAGATAGCGGAATAAGAGCTCTTAGTCCTTTTGGCACAACATAAAATAAAGGCTATTTTTGTTGCGGATTTATTAGAGCTTGAGAATCTAGCTAGGGATAAGAAGGAATTCCCAGACTTGGAATATTTTTAATTAGTTTCTCATCTTTGGCATTTCTCATCAGTCACTCTAAATAACAACTTCAGAATAAATAAAATTAATAACCCTAATTAAGAAGTCAACCCTTATGAGAAGCAGAAGATCATTGATTGGCAAAATCCTCTGCGAAATAAGTACGTAAAGAATTCAGCCGTATGCAAATAATAATTTATTTTGTAATATACTCCTTCCATTTCAGTTAATCTGACACCATTTTCTTGTTATTCCATTCTAGAAAGGATGAAACATGAGTATATTTGGAACAATTAACTTTAAATTTTTCATTTTACCTATGACAAATTTTTATAGTCACAAAAATATCAGACATATTTAAGATCACAAGTTTAAAAAATATAATAGTATACAAATATTATGACATGTTTAAAACCATAAATTTTAAAGTTTTCTTCTACTATTTTAAAGTTCGCCGCGAATCAAACTGTTTTTCAATATGTATTTCTATAAATAATGAAACAGTAAACTTTCTGAAACAGGAAAAACAGAAACAGAAAGTTAGCAAGAAAAGAATGTCAAAATAATTTCTGAAAAAATAATTTCGGAATAAATCGAGCTCACAGAATGCACAGTGTGTACTTAAGGAAATTATTCCCCTCAAGTACCCGAGATACTGGAATATTATCCTCCAAGGATAAAACGATTAAACTCACCGGAGTGTTAGTACCAAAAACGCCGATGTAACAACGAACCACTCGAAGGCTGTAAAACACACTGAAGATTCTGTGCAGAAGAAGAAGAAGAGCAGAAAATTTCGTAAGGAAAGATTCTCGCATTCAAAGCATATTTATAGACTTTATGGCACTATTTCTGAAAAGGTTTGCAACCTTTCAGAAACAACCATGGCTGTTAGAACAGGCTATTTGAAATATTACAGAAAAACAGATTTAAGATAATTCGGGAAAGAAAATGGGCCTGACCGGACCGGGTTGCGGGTCATGGGTTATTCCGAATTGAATTTTTGTTAATTAATATAATTAATTAATTAAATAATTAAAAAAAATTTGTCCAAAAAGATTAATCAATCAATCTTTGACCAAATCTGAAGCTGAAGCCGAGCCGAGCGAGCGACGGCGACGGCGCGAGGCTTGCCTTCTTCTTAACTCTTTAAGAGCTAAAAGAAGAGCAATTGTATATATACCCATCAAAAGCCTTTTCTTCCTCCAATATGGGGCAATGTCCCTTTGCCAATGAGGGAAACTCAAATATTTTATTTTTTCTCCATTTCCCATTCACCCTCTTTAAGCTACACCAAGCTTAAAATTAAGCTAAACCAAGCTTAAAAGGCCAACAATCCCCCACATGAATGGGGAATGGCTATAAAATAAAGGAATGCACGGACGCGTGTGTGTTTTACATGAAAGAATTAATTGCATCTAGATAAGTAGGTTTTCCTTTGAACTTTTCGTAGTGAACTTATATCGGATATACTCGGTCAATCGGTAGATTTGATATCTTTGAACATTCGAGCTTTGTTGTATACCTAGACAACATAAGTCACATAATTAACCCTTAACCATCTATGGTTCTCACGATTGTGTTCGTTTCAGCCATGAACACCGCCTAGTTTCATGAATGCTTAGAGAATGAGCCTTTACTTTCATTCCCCTTGAAGCGGCTTACACTTCACACTCACATAGGTGATTTCTAAACGTGTAATCCTATAGACACACTATTTGGTTATATCCTGCCAGACTTAGCATTCATTAAAAAGCTTTAAGCTTTATTGACTCATCAAAAAGCCTTAATGCTTTACCTCGATTTCTGAACATTGTCTTCATCACGAGAATGGGTTGAGTTATTTGACAATGTTGAACTATCATTCATAACTTTGTTTGATCGCTTTGAACCTAGCTCTTGGGATCTCCAGTCTGCTAGGTAGAGTTACCGCCATGATGACTTGTCCTAGGCCTTTATCCCATTCCCTTTGATGATCTTTCAACTGCCTCTCTAGATAGGCCTTTTGTAAGTGGATCCGACACGTTTTCTCTTGACTTTACGTAGTCAATTGTGATAACACCACTAAAGAGTAGTTATCTAATGGTATTGTGTCTCCGTTGTATATGACGAGATTTTTCGTTATACATAACGCTCCCTGCCCTGCCTATTGCCACTTGACTATCACAATGTATACAAATAGGTGCCAAAAGTTTGAGACAAAATGGAATATCTTCCAAGAAATTTCGGAGCCATTCAGCTTCTTCACCGGCCTTATCTAAAGTTATGAATTCAGATTCCATTGTAGAACGAGCGATGCACGTTTGGTTGGATAATTTCCAAGATACTGCTCCACCTCCAATTGTGAAAACATATCCACTCGTGGATTTAACTTCAGATGATCCGGTGATCCAATTTTTATCACTATATACCTCGATCACGGAGGGATATTTGTTATAATACAAAGCGTAATTTTGGGTATGTTTGAGATACCCTAAAACTCGTTTCATTGCCATCCAATGTATGTGATTGAGATTACTTGTAAACCGACTCATTTTACTAATAGCACATGCTATATTTGGTCGCGTACAATTCATGATATACATAAAACTTCCCAATACTCTTGCATAGTACAGTTGTGAGTCACTTTCACCTTCATTCTTTTGAAGTGCATAACTCGCGTCAATTGAAATCTTGGCAATTTTGAAATCTAAATACTTGAACTTGTCAAGTACCTTTTCAATGTAGTAAGACTGTGATAATGCTAGACCTTGTGGAGTCTTGTGAATTACTGATTCCTAAGATCACATCAGCAACTCCTAAGTCTTTCTTGTCGAATTTGCTAGCCAACATGCGCTTAGTAGCATTTATATCTGCCATATTTTTGCTCATTATCAACATGTCATCAACATATAAACAAACAATGACTTCATGACTTGGAGTATTTTTAATGTAAATACATTTTGTCACACTTGTTGATTTTGAACCCACTTGCCAATATTGTTTGGTCAAATTTGGCATGCCATTGTTCGGGTGCTTGTTTAAATCCATAAAGTGACTTAACAAGTTTGCACACTTTCTTTTCTTTACCAGGAACCACAAAACCCTTAGGTTGTTCCATGCAAATCTCTCCCTCTAATTCTCCATTTAAGAAAGTTGTTTTAACATCCATTTGATGGATTTCAAGACCATACACGGCCGCTAGTGCCACAACACCCTAATAGATGTTATCCTCGTTATTGGCGAGTAAGTGTCAAAGTAATCAAGCCCTTCCTTTTGTCTATAACCTTGGACAACAAGTCTTGATTTATATTTGCCAATAGTGCCATCAACTTTTATTTTCCGTTTAAAGATCCATTTCGAACATAAAGGCTTATTTCCTGGAGGAAGATCAATCAATTCCCATGTATGGTTATCCAAAATTGATTGAATCTCACTATTGACTGTCTCTTTCCAAAACGGTGAATCAGAAGATGACATAGCTGCTTTAAAAGTTTGAGGCTCATTTTCAAGAAAGAATGTCACAAAATGTGGTCCAAAGGAAGTAGATGTTCTTTGACGTTTGCTACGCCTTGGATCTTCTATACTTGGAGTATTTTCCTTTGGTTCTTCTCGAGGTTGTTTAGGTCTTTCACTTAACGACTCGCATTCAGCTTTATACGGATAGATGCTTTCAAAGAATTCAGCATTATCTGATTCCGTTACTATATTAACATAAATTTCGGGATTATCGGATTTATGAACTAAAAATCGATATGCTTTACTGTTTGTAGCATATCCAATGAAAATGCAATCTACAGTTTTTGGTCCGATTTTAACCCTTTTAGGTAAAGGAACTTGTATCTTTGCTAGACACCCCCACACTTTGAAATATTTTAAGTTGGGTTTTCTTCCTTTCCATTTTTCATATGGAATAGATTGCATTTTGCCGTGGGGTACTCTGTTGAGTATTCGGTTAGATGTAAGGATAGCTTCCCCCTACAAACTCTGCGGTAATCCGAAACTTATTAATATAGAATTCATCATTTCCTTTAATGTCCGATTTTTCCTTTCCGCAATTCCATTGGATTGAGGTGTGTAAGGTGCAGTAGTTTGATGGATAATTCCATATTCCGAACATATTTTTGTAAACGGAGATACATATTCTCCACCCCTATCACTTCTAATCATTTTGATCTTTTTATTCAATTTCTTCTCCACTTCATTCTTGTATTGCTTAAATACTTCAATTGCTTCATCCTTACTATTAAGCAAATAAACATAACAATATCGAGTGCAATCGTCAATAAAAGTAATAATATACTTTTTTCCACCTCGAGATGGTGTCCACTTCATATCACAAATGTCAGTATGAATTAAGTCCAAAGGATTTGAATTCCTTTTAATAGACTTATAAGGATGTTTTACAAACTTAGATTCAACACATATTTGACATTTTAATTTATTACACTCGAACTTAGGCAATACTTCTAAATTAATTAACTTCCGCAAAGTTTTATAATTGACATGTCATAAACAAATATGTCATAAATTATTTGACTCCAATAAATAAGAAGAAGCTGAAATTTTATTTATACTGTCAACAACCATTACATTTAGTTTGAAAAGGCCCTCTGTGAGGTAGCCCTTTCCAACATACATTTCATTCTTGCTTAAAACAAATTTATCAGAAATAAATACACAATTGAATCCATTCTTAACAAGTAAAGAAGTAGAAACTAAATTCTTCCTAATAGTAGGAACATGAAGAACGTTGTTGAGCGTTAACACCTTGCCGGAAGTCATCTTCAGGAATATCTTCCCATAACCTTCAATCTTGGTTGTTGCAGTATTTCCCATGAAAAGCTCTTCTTTGGGACCAGCTGTAGAGTAAGTCACAAATGCTTCTTTGACAACACAAACACGTCGAGTGGCTCTAGAGTCAATCCACCACTCCTTAGGATTTCCAACTAGGTTGCATTCCGAAAGCCTTGCACACAGATCATCAATGTCATCATTCTTCTCCACTATGTTGGAATGTCCCTTCTTCTTATCCTTTTTCGGGAGACGACAATCAGGGGATTTGTGACCGGTGTTTCCATAATTGTAGCAGCTGCCCTTGAATTTCTTTTTGTTTTGCTCCTTAGTCTGTCCAAAAGACCTCTTTCTCTTCTTACTTTTTGGAGTAGTCTCCTCAACGATATTAGCTCCCATGATCGTTGAATTTTCACGAGATTTCTTCTCGGCTGTTTTGTTATCTTCCTCAATCTTGAGACAAATCACAAGATCTTCCAACTTTATTTCTTTGCGCTTGTGCTTAAGATAGTTCTTGAAATCTCTCCACGAAAGAAGTAATTTTTCAATCATTGCAGCCACTTGAAATGCTTCATTCACGACCATACCTTCAGCAATAAGGTCGTAAAAAATAAGTTGAAGCTCATGAACTTGGGTTCCAACAGTTTTGTTGTCTATCATTTTATAGTCTAGAAATTTGGCAACCACGAACTTCTTCAAGCATGCATCTTCAGTCTTGTACTTCTTCTCAAGTGCGTCCCATAATTCTTTCGAAGTATTCATCTCACTGTACACATTTTACAAGTCATCCTCTAAAGCTCTTAAGATATAACCTTTGCAAAGAAAATCTGACTGTTTCCATGCCTCAACAATCATAAATTTCTCGTTGTCCGGCATGTCTGCAGCAGACACTGGAGGTTATTCACTAGTGAATTTCTGCATACCAAGTTTGGTAAGCCAAAAAATTACCCTTTGCTGCCATCCTTTGAAGTTGGCTCCAGAATATTTCCCCGATTTCTCGGCCGGTGGAACAACAGTTCGGCTTGACGAGGCTATCGTCGTTGCCGCAACAGTCGCAGAAGGATTTCTGTTATCAATTGCCATTTCTCACTGTCAATAACAGAAGAGTTCAATTAATGGCAGAAAACAGAATGGTAAACAATACTGTAATTAACAATAACCAGTACGTTTAATAAATAAAAAATCAAAGTTTTTATATTTGTTTCATAGAAATCGATAAAATTTTTATGTTCTTCAAATCATTTCTGAATTTCAATACTCTGATGAAGTTTTTATATCTTCAAGTCAGAATAGTAAAATTCAGAAGGAGTAGAAAATCACACAGGTTTTAATCTCCACAAACAGAATACAATAAAATAAATTCCTTAAAATAATTTCCTTAAGATTCTGTGCAGAAGAAGAAGAAGAAGAAGAGCAGAAAATTTCGTAAGGAAAGGAATAGCCATGGTTGTTGGAACAGCCGGGTCCAAAAATTAAATATTTGAAAGGAATTTTGTCCAAAAAGATTAATCAATCAATCGATCTTTGACTAAATCCATATCCAAATCCAAATCCGAATCCGAATCCGAATCCAACTGAAGAAGAAGAAGAACAGAAAATTTCGTAAGGAAAGGAATAGCCATGGCTGTTGGAACACTCGGGTCCAAAAATTAAATAACTGAAAGGAATTTTGTCCAATCCAAAGCCGAAGCCGAAGACGACGACGACGGCGCGAGGCTTGCCTTCTTCTTAACTCTTTAAGAGATAGAAGAAGAGAAATTGTATATATACCGTCAAAAACCTTTTCTTCCTACAATATGGGACAATGTCCCTTTGCCAAGGAGGGAACTCAAATATTTCATTTTCTCTCTATTTTTCATTCACCCTATTTAAGCTACACCAACCTTAAAATTAAGTTAAACTAAGCTTAAAAGCCCAACACAAACTATATCACATAAATTGAAATACGGGAAATATATTATTGCCTAAACCTGTTACAGAACAACCCAAAACTAGTACTATTTCGATTTAATTTCACCAAGATTCTTGGATAGCAATGGAAATTTTGGTAAAACGAAAATTAAGTAGCAATAAAATTTCTTATCCTGGATTTGTAACAATGTAATTTCTCACAAGTCAACATAGTATATGGTTTAAGTCATAATAATCTAAAGTTTATATCATCAAAACTTAGCCCTACCATTTACGTATATATATAAGGGGGTACAGAAGGCGCTGTTTTATAAGTAATTCATAAATGCTTCATTATTGAAAAACACAAAACAGACGACCTTCTCCAACATAGACATTATATTAAGCTTGTTCATCTCATTTTTCTTTGTTTCTGATTGTTAACTGCCCAACTTCTTCAACATTATTCTTGTATTTAGCTAACTGTTACTTAACGGGGCAAGATAGTGAATTCCAATTTCCAAAGTATGAACTTGAAGCTGTATTTTTAGTAGTTCTTTATATAATTTAATGTTGAATATGTTGGAGAAATTTCCAGTTTTACCTATGATATCTTAATAAATATTGGAATGATTTGTTGAGAAGGGAAAGCACCAAAACAATGCAAGATACCCGAGTTCCCGATCTGAATTGTCTGAATCACAAATTTGTAGGTACATCGCATGTGTCATTACTTTTCTTCCATTCCGTCGAAAAAGGAAAGGATATCGAATGATCGATTCACTATTGAGAATACACTAACCCCAAAAAGATGAATATTTTGGTATTCTAACAACGGCAGATCAAACAAGAACTTGACGAGTGTTTCTTCTTATTGTGGAAAAGGAAGAAAGGCAAAGGTCCGTAGGAGGACAATTATCAGTATTAGCTGACTGGTGATGAGGATAATATAGTTTGAGAGCTGGACCGAGGTTTAATGCGTGGTTATGACGGAATATGCCCTATCCCGCGAAGGCAGATCAGAAAATTACACCCAATGACCTTGAAAATAGACAGTTTTAATTATTTGACCCTCACTTGCTCCATGACCAAATATTTAAGGTCAAAAGTGTTGCCCATAGGACAAGCGATGGTCAACGCTTGTTAAACTTGAAGTTCTGTAAATCACCCTTTTTGTGCAATGATCCAAAGCAAATCACCCTTTTTGTGCAAGTTTTGCAAGTGTTGCCCATGGAGCAATGATCCAACGCTGCTTTATTTATAGCAGCAAAATAAATCAAGAGTGGCACCCAAAGTGTCCTATTTGTGCAAATCACCCTTTTTGGATCGAGGTTTGAAAGGACAAAAAAAAGTGCCACTTAGTTTTTGGGATTTTTTTGTTCCTATATAATATTTGAAACTTATTTATCAAAATTGTCCTAGTTTTGTATATTACCCGCTCTAAACAAGTTTTCCTTACAATTTATATATAACTCATTATTAGTGCCTTAATTTGAGGGATCCAGTTACACTTTTTTTTATTTTTTCTCTCCTCTCCTCTTTCCCTATCCTATTTTCACATTACACGTAGTTGGGGATATGCTAATTACTAACGTTCTGAAATTCATAGAATTTCAGAAAATTAAAGCGTACCAACTAAAAAACGAGCAAACGTATTTAAGGCTCCATTACATCACTTTAACCGTTTTTAAATTCTTACCCACTGCCCCAACTTCAATATAAGAGGTTCTAGATAAGTTACATTGTCATACGTTTTATGAAAATTAACGCCTTTTGCACTGTGTTACAGTGGGACAACAAGGACTGGTATAGATGTCGACTCAATAAATTTTGAAGGTGTTTGACTCTCCACCATTGATAGCCATTAAAAAGCTTTGAAGCTTTGAATTCGAATTTGGGTTTTCAAAAGCCATTATTTGTTTGGATTGGGTATTGTTGCAAACAATTGGGAATATTGTTTGGAGTTTTTATCTCAATTTTGAGGCTGTTTGGTGAAGATTAGACTTGATTTTGGCTGAATTTCAGATTGAAACTCGAAGAAGAAGAAGAACACATGACATATAATATACTTACGAAATTGTAGTAAAGTTGTAGTACAATTGTATGTAAATTGTATTCTGTTTTAGTTATATATTTTTTTTATTTGAATGTTGTATGAAAGTTAAAAAATAGTTGTATAATGTATGATCGTTGTATAAAATTTATATTTAAGTTATCAATACTATATTTTACATAAAGTTGTTGATATGTATCAAAATTTGTCCAAAGATTTTACGAGGTTAATAACTATCGTGCGGGGCGAGTAAAGTATTTTGCTTCACTTGATTGTTTAACTTACCCAATACACGAATTTATCACAAATTAATGAAACCTATTTAAATCAGCACTAAAATAGATATATGGTACTTACAATTAATATTATATAATTTGATGGTACAACAACATACAAATTTAAAAATAAATTTCGTACAAATTTAATACAAATTAATATATCTACAATAACATACATACTAAAAATAAATTTCATACAACTAATTATATAGTATACACTTATTTACAACTTATCTACAATTTTCATATATTATTTTTACCCAGTTAAAATACATCTACAATATCATACAACTTAAATACAATTTTCATATAAATTATATAAATATGTCTTTTGTATATTTTGTATCTGATTTGTATATATTTTGTATGTGGTGTGTGTTTCTTCCTCTCTAAAATTCCAATCAAAATTTTCTCTCTTAATACAATTTTGATACATATCAATAACTTTATGTAAAAAGATTGTATTGATAACTTAAATACAAATTTTATACAAACGATTCATACATTATACAACTATTTTTCAACTTTCATACAACATTCAAATAAAAAAAAAAAAAACTACAACGGAATACAATTTACATACAATTATACTACAACTTTACTATAATTTCGTAAGTATATTGTATATCATGTGTTCTTCTACTTCTTCTTCTTCTTCTTCGAGTTTCAATCTGAAATTCAGCCAAAATAAAGTCTAATCTTCACCAAATACCCTCAAAATTGAGATATAAACTCCAAACAATATTCTCAATTATTTGCAACAACACTCAATCCAAACAAATAATGATTTTTGAAAATCGAAATTCAAATTTAAATTCGAAGCTTCAAATTTTTTTAGTGGCTGTCAATGGTGGAGAGTCAAACACTTTCAAAATTTATTGATTGACAATTTCAATTTGAACACCAATTGTGCAACATGAAAGGAAATTGCTAAGTTAAAACTCTATAGTAAAACGATTGTAATCCATTGATGATTTCCATTAAAAATATATACAACATGAAAGAATAAAAAATAGAGGACATCAGAGGAAGAAAAATTGGGAAAGACCAAAGAATCAGAGATTGAGAGACAGAGAGAGACGGAGAGAGAGAGAGAGAGCGCAGGAGAGAGAGAGACGGAGAGAGAGAGAGAGCGCAGGAGAGAGAGAGACGGAGAGAGAGAGAGAGAGCGCAGGAGGGAGAGCGAATAAGGATGGGAAATAATTAATTCCTTATTCAATTCCTAATATAAAGTGATACTAATTTAATTTCTAAAGTGTATAAAATTGGTAAATTGTATATGCCTACATAATTAAATTGAAACTTGAGTAGGAAGGGTAATAAAATTTCAAATAGTGTATAGTAAGGTAAAAATCCCTTAGTTTATTGCGCTAATTGTGGACCTTCTTTGTGCAGCCCGTAGCAGGAACTTGACTAGCATATATAACTTTTAGAACTTGGACTGCAGCCCAAGAAGCTCACTGATTAGCCTAGGTAAGACCTCTATATTTGTTTTTGTGAAGAGTTAACTTAAATATCAGTCTACCAAATCGCTTAAACTAAGAATTAATAGCTGACAGATATATAATATATGCATAGTCATATGTATATATATATATAGACCAAATAATCATAAACAGTTTTAATTTTTCTCACAGTTTTTCTCTGTTGTCTAGTTACTGTTTCTAGTTATATTCATAAGTCAAGCAGGTATAGATTCATACGTGCCTCCCTTTTTGCAGGTCTAATAAAATATATGTGGTAAATAATGAATGGACGATATATATATATATATATATATATATATATATATATATATATATATATATATATATATATATTGCTTATTGTTGGAGCATTACAAACATTGAGAGGATTGTTTTGAGATATACGATATTTTTTTTTTCAACACTGATTGTGTATTCTGCTACCAGAGATGGAGCTACGACCGCGACCAAGCCCGACAACTCTTAATACGAATTTCCTTGCAGTATTTTATCTTTATATGTCATAATGCAAGATATAACAACTCCGGGAATATTTGAACTGATCAATTCTATAGCGCAGTACGTAGAGACCATTTTGAACTATATATAACAGCAAATTCCAATACCAATATCTATCAAATGAGTCAATAGATACTTAATATAATGTAACCGTGTCAATTATCACCTAAACTAACCACCAATATGAGGAATATTTTACGCACATAAATAGAAAGGGATTTGTAAAAGCCATGTGCTTCGTGTAACTGATGATATGATAAGGCAAATACCTAGTCCCATTGTTGAAAACTAGATTGAATTTGTTTTATTGATAAAATGAACAGCGCACTATAAATAAGGAAGACAACGAATAGACCAGTTCAAATGTATCAAAATATACTGGAACAATAAAGATAAATTACTCATGAAAACATGTTACGAAACTTCCAGCCGTTAAAACTAACATCTCATTGATCACAATTCAGAAAAGTCTTCACTGTATCATCAATAAGCTTGCCATGCATCATCTTCTCTGATAAATGCCTCAGTTCCTTTGTCCGTTTAAGAACTGAACAACATAAAAATATTTAAAAAATTAAAAGCAGTAAGCTTACTAGTGATGTTCGTCACACGATCTACTATTATGCCCAATTTGATGGCCTTTTTTGCAAGTGCAATGAACAGATATTTTCTTTGCTGGTTGTTCATCTAATTCTTTTCTCCTTGGACGATTATTCTCTGTGTTTGATGTACACAAGCATCCACAAATATATCTTAATATAATAAACTAATCAATGCGCCATAAATGCTTGTACAACAATGTACCGTAATGAACTTATTTACAGTTGATGTTAAAGCAATCTAAATAGGAGGTATGCCAATTGAAGAGAAAAAGAAAAAATAGCTTTGTCACCGATCACTTTCAATAGTATAACATGAACAAGTAAAGCTAGTTGGTAGGGTAAGTAAAACGGATGGGTAGTTTTATTGGCGATTAACTTTTTTCTCAACAGTGAAGGAAAATTAGGGTAAATTGCATGCTCAGATTCATCAGCCGGAGTTGCGTAGAAATCAAACTATTTTTTGTGTCACAGCCACAGAGAGTTAACTAGATAACAGAGAAAAACTATTTATGATTATTTAGGGTATCTCATTAATTAAAAATAATCATAAAATTACAACTTACCACTTTAGTAATCCGTCAATTATTCTAAAGTCACCGGTCAATGGCCGGAATTTGGAGATAGAAGGATGCGAATGTCAATTGTTCAATATTGGGGGAGGTCTTTGATTTTTAGAGCTTGGAGGATTAAAATAACTTTTACCCAATTTATATATACCCGATTAGGAAAATAAACAGTGAATCGTGCCGCTATTTGTTTAAAAATCCATTATAATTGCATCCATCCCCATGGGCCAAAACACATTATTGAAGAACAAGCCCACGCACAAGCCGGCGCAGTAAAAATTGCATGAGCCGCCCTATTTGGTCGCCCCTTTTTAACTTGTACCCATTTTAATTTTCCGTTTGCATCCGTACCCGTTTTTGTTGTTAAAAGCATTTTAAAAAGACGATTTTGCTCTTCTTTAATAAAAGACTACTTTCTCTCCAAGTATACGGCATATTGTCTCTTGTCTCTGTCTCTCTATCCTTCTTCGCGGTTTTTGATTATTTTCTGAAATCAAACGGTTTTGGCCATTGCATTCTGCTTGATTAGCAACTATTTCTTCTCCAACAAAATTAAGTATAATCACAGGTACGATTTTAATGGTTGCTTTTGTATATTGCATTAACTTTGTATGGGGTTTTAATTTAGGATTAGTTTTATGATTTAATTTCTGGATTTTTTTGTTGATAGTAATCTTAGTTGAATTGTTTTTCCTTTTTTATTTGCACTAAAATAATTTCCTAGGTTTTACTTTGATTAGTGCATTAGTTTTGTAGGTTTTACTTTTACGATTAATGTTTTTAGGTTTTTTGAAACTGTGTTTGTATTTTTTATGAAAATTCTATATATTCTTCAGTGATTGTTGGAGACTTTAACGACCCGACCGGTCATTTTGAGTGTTATAGCCCCGTTCCCCCATTTACTGCTAATTTTATGCTTATTAGTTGCTATGTGACTTGCCGGGGTAGTTGGTTCGGTTCCGGAGAGTTTCGGAATGAGTTGAAACACTTAGTCTCAAGGTTGGAAGCTTAAGTTGAAAAGGTTGACCGGATATTGACTTATGAGGTCAATCGGACTTGATTTGATACTTTTCGGCATCGATTGTGGAAGTTGAAATTTCTTAGTTTCGTTAGGCTTGAATTGAGGTGCGATTCATGTTTTTGATGTTGTTTGAGGTTATTTGAGGCCTCGACTAAGTTCGTATCGTATTTAAGGACTTGTTGGTATGTTTGGTTGAGGTCTCGGGGGCCTCGGGTGGAGTTCGGATGGTTAACGGATCAAAAATGAGACTTGAAGCATTGCTGAAGCTGGGGGTTTTCTGGTTGTGATCGCACATGCGAGGGGATTGGTCGCAGGTGTGACGCCGCAAGTGCGGCTGGAATGGCGCAGAAGCGAACTTGGTATGGCTAAGGGAGCATCGCAGGTGCAAATAGGTGGCAACAGAAGCGGAGTCGCTCCTGCGGAAAAGGGGTCACAGAAGCGGAGCTCAGTGAGGAGGCTGTGCAGCGTAGGTGCGATGGAAGTTTCACAGATGTGGTCTCGCACCTGCGCGTGTGTGATCGCAGAAGCGAAGGCAGGGACCTTTAGGCATAACCGCAGAAGCGGAGGAAATGTCCGCACCTGCAAGACCGCAGATGCAGTTAAGTGGGTCGCAGGTACGAAAGCACTGGCAGTGTTAAATCTGAAGGGTTTCCTAATTTTTCTCATTTTGGATTTTGCTAACTCGGATTTAAGGCGATTTTTGAGAGGGATTTCAAGGGGTTTCTTGAGGTAAGTCACTTGTGATCATTTTTATTCAATAATCTTGTTTCCCCATTGAATTTCCCACCTAGTTTGTGGGTTTTTGATGTGGAGTTTTGGGAGTTTGAGGTTAGGGATTTAGAGAGTTTAATTTGGGAATTTGAGTGACGATTTGATGTTGGATTTTGGTAAATTTACTATGATTGGATTCGTGATTGAATGGGTTTCTGAATTTGGTAACTTTTATTGGATTCTGAAACATGGGCCCGGTGGTCGACTTTTTGAGTTGACTTTTTGACTTTTGATTAAGAACTTAGTATTTTATTATGAAATTGATTCCTTTAACTCGTGTTGATTGTATCAAATTATTTATGTCTAGATTCAAGGCAATCGGAGGCCGATTCACGAGGCAAGGGCTTATTGGAGTATAGATATGCACGGTTTGAGGTAAGTAACACTTCTTAACTTGGTTCTGAGGGTATAAAACCCTGAATTACGTGTTATGTGATTGGTGTTGAGGTGACACACATGCTTGGTGACGGGCGTGTGGGCGTGCACCGTAGGAATTGTGACTTAGTCAATTCCATGGAATTGTATAGTTGAATAATCTTATTGTTATTCGTATATTCTCCATGTGTTAGAGAAATTGAGCTGCTAGTCATATTAAAAATCATGCTTAGGCTACACGCTAGTACTGTTGGGACCCACAGGGGTCATGTTGCATGTTGAATTATCTGTTTAAATTGCAATTACGTACTCAGTCACAACTATTATTTTCATATCATATCTCAGTCTTTGTTACTGTTTATTGATACATCATATCATCATTGTTTGGACTGATTATCATGATTCTTGTGAGCCCGAGAGACTGGAGAGATTAATGACTAAGTGAGGCCGGGGACCTAGTTGTGAGGATATTTATGTGACCGGGTTGCACGCCGCAACATGTTTTATTAATTCATGCAATGATTGGCTTATTATAGCGCCTGGGCTGGATTTTCCCTCAAGAGTCTGCACACCCACAATGAGCACATGTACTTACTGAGTGCGAGCACGAGTGCTGAGCGCGAGTGCCGACTGACTGTGAGGATCGAGTGACTATTGACTGTGAGGAATGAGTGACCGTGAGGATGGAGTGAATGAGAGGACTGAGTGATTGATACTCTGAGAGTATGCATATGATTTCATCACCGTTTTGTTACTCCAGTTGGCATATATAACTGACATGTAGATATCGAGATGCATCATTTCTTATCTTACTTGTATTTGGCATATCCTACATGTTTGGGCTTTATCTGTTAAATTGGAAGCATGTCTACCTTTCTATATCGTATTTTTGTAATTGAACTGTACCGTGTGAAGCTCGTCACTTCTTTTAGCCCAATAGTTTGACTTGTTACTTACTGAGTTGGTTGTACTCACGCTACACCCTGCACTTTGTGTATAGATTCAAGTATTTTCGGACACGGTGGTTGCTGATTCTCAGAGTTGTTCAGTCAATTGGAGATTTTTTAGGCAGCTTCTCTGGTGTCCGCAGATCTTGACTCTTCTCCCCTATCCTTCAGTTTTATTTATTCAATTTTTGCTTTCTTAGACAGAGTATCAGATTTTGTATTTTTATAGATGCTCATGAACTCAGTGACACCCTGATTTTAGGAAACTTCTATATCGAGTTGTGATGTTTTTTATCAATTTTTATGAGATTTTTACTTATCTAAACATGTTATAGTATATTTTAAATTTGGAAGAGTTAGAAATGTCTGAGTAGTTGCTTACCTAGCACCATGATAGGCGCCATCACGACAGGTTGAGTTTTGGGTCGTGACAAGTTGGTATCAGAGCCTAGGTTACATAGGTCTCACGAGTCATGAGCAGGTTTAGTAGAGTCTTGTGGATTGGTACAGAGACGTCTGTACTTCTCTTTGAGATGCCGAACCCTTAGGAAAACTTCACATTCTTGTAATCTTATCGTGCAAATTTGTTGATTCCAGGAACTAAACTTCTGTTATTCTATCCTCTCACGGATGGTGAGGACATGTGCTATCGGACCGGACGGACAGCCACCAGTACCATCAACTAGGGCCACGAGAGGTCGGGGTTGTGATAGGGGTCGCGGTAGGGGCCGAGGTGCAGCTCGTACAACAGCTAGAGCAGCACCTGCAGGTCTACCAGTTGCTCCAACTTAGGAGCAGGTTCCAAATGTGGTTGAGCCAGTGGGGCCAGCTCAAGCACCAGCTATGCCCATTATGATTCTAAGCCTTCAGGAGGCATTAGCTTAGATATTGACTATTTGCACTAGCCTTGGTCAAGCAATTTCTTTTCAGACCGTGCCAGCCACTTCTCAAGCCGGGGGAAGTACTCAGACTCCCGCCGCGCGTACTCCAGAGCAGGTGATGCATGCACTTCAGACATCGGGGGTACTACTAGCCTAGCCGGTTGTAGTTGCTTAGGCCCAGGTGGGTCCCGTTATGAGTGATGATGATCAGAAGAGACTAGAGATATTTGAGAGACTCCAGCCTCCATTATTCAACGGGGCTGAGTCAGAGGATGCCCAGGACTTCTTGGATAGGTGCCAGCGGATTCTTTGTACGGCGGGTATTCTGGACACCGGTAGGGTCTCATTTACTACTTTTCAGTTTACTTGGGCTGCCTTCAGATGGTGGGAAGCCTACGAGAAGAGCAGGCCAGTTGGTGTTGCACCACTTTCATTGCATGAGTTCTCCATTCTCTTCTTGGAGAAGTTTGTGCCACAAACCCGCAGGGAGGAGCTGCACAGGCAGTTTAAGTAGCTATGTCAGGATGGCATGTCTGTGACCCAGTGTAAGATCAGATTTTCAAAGTTGGCTCATCACGCAGTTTGGTTCGTACCCACTAAGAGGGAGAGGATTAAGAGGTTCATTGATGGCTTCCACTATCAGTTGTGTTTTGTTATGACTCGGGAGAGTATATCTGGTGCTCGGTTCGACGATGTGGTTGATATTGCTCGGTAGCTAGAGATGGTCTGTAGTCAGGAGCGTGAGGAGAGGGAGGCCAAGATGCCTTGTGGATCGAGTGGAGAGGTTCTCTAGATTATGTTCCCAGTAGGGTAATTTCTTATTTGAAGGCCCAACGGATGGTTGGGAAGGGGTGTTTGTCATATTTGGCCTTTCTGAGGGATATTGGTACTGATACCCCTACTTTTGATTCTGTTCCGGTGGTGCGAGACTTTCCGGATATGTTTCCTGCAAACCTGCGGGGTATGCCACCCGATAGGGATATTGACTTTGGTATTGACTTGGTGCCGGGTACTCAACCCATTTCTATTCTTCCGTGTCGTATGGCAACAACTGAGTTGAAGGAATTGAAAGAGCAGCTTCAGGAACTTCGTGATAAGGGTTTATTAGGCCTAGTGTGTTGTCGTGGGGTGCACTAGTTCTGTTTGTGAAGAAGAAGAATATTACTATGCAGATGTGCATCGACTATAGGCAGTTGAACAAAGTTACAATCAAGAACAAGTATCCTTTGTCGCGCATTGATGATCTATTTGACCAGCTTTAGGGAGTGAGGGTGTTCTCTAAGATTTATTTGAGGCCTGGGTATCACCGGTTGAAGATTTGGTACTCAGATACTCTGAAGATGGCATTCAGGACCCATTATGGTCACTATGAGTTCCTTGTGATGTATTTTGGGCTGACTAATACCCTACAACATTCATGCATTTAATGAACAGTGTATTTCATCAATATCTCGACTCGTTTGTCATAGTATTCATTGATGATATCCTGCTATACTCACGTAGCCAGGAGGAGCATGCCCAACATTTAAGGATTGTATTACAGCGGCTAAGGGAGAAGAAGCTTTATCCCAAGTTCTGCAAGTGTGAGTTTTGGCTTAGTGCGGTGGCGTTCTTGGGGCACGTGGTGTCCAATGAGGGGATTAAGGTGGATCCAAAGAATATAGAGGCGGTTCAGAGTTGGCCTAGATCGTCCTCAGCTACTGAGATTCGGAGCTTTCTCGTCTTGCACGGTTATTATCGTCGCTTCGTGGAGGCCTTCTCATCTATTGCAACGCCTTTGACCAAATTGACTTAGAAGGGTGCTCCTTTCAGGTGGTTGGATGAGTGTGAGGAGAGCTTTCAGAAGCTCAAGACTGCCTTGGCCACCGCTCATTTTCTAGTTTTTCCTTCAGCGTCAGGCTCTTATACAGTGTATTGTGATGCTTCTCGGATCGGTATCGGGTGTGTTTTTATGCAGGAGGGTAGAGCAATTGCTTATGCTTCGCGTTATTTGAAGCCTCATAAGAAGTACTACCATGTCCATGATTTGGAGTTGGCAGCCATTGTTCATACATTGAAGATTTGTGTGCCTAATATAGATAGGCTGCGTGAGTTGATTCTTGAGGAGGCAGCACTATTTGTGGATGAGGATGAAGAAGGATATAGTGGGGTTTGTAGGTCGGTGCCTAAATTGTCAGCAGGTGAAGTATGAGCATCAGAGACCGAGCAGATTACTTGAGAGGCTTGAGATTCCGGAGTGGAAATGGGAGCGCATCACCATGGATTTTGTAGTTGGGCTCGCATGGACTTCGAGGAAGTTTGATTCTATTTGGGTGATTGTGGATCGATTGACCAAGTCCACACATTTCATTCTAGTTGGGACTACCTATTCTTCGGAGCGGTTGGCTAAGATTTACATCCGCGAGATTGTCCGCCTTCACGGTGTGCCGGTGTCCATCATTTTAGATCAGGGCACGCAGTTTACATCGCAGTTTTAGAGAGTGTGAAGCGAGAGTTGGGCACATAGGTTGAGCTAAGTGCAACATTTCACCCTCAGACGGACGGGCAGTCCGAGCGCACTATTCAGATATTGGAGGATATGGTACGCGCTTGTGTCATAGATTTTGGGGGTTCTTGGGATCAGTTCCTGCCTCTTGCAGAGTTTACCTACAACAACAACAACTACCAATCGAGCATTCAGATGGCTCTGTATGAGGCTTTGTATAGGAGACGATCTCGCTATCCGGTGGGATGGTTTGAGCCGGGTGAGGCTAGGCTATTGGGTACTGATTTGGTTCAGGATGCTTTGGACAAGGTTAAATTGATTCAGGATCGGTTTCACACGACACAGTCTAGACAGAAGAGTTGCATCGATCGGAAGGTTCGTGATGTTGCTTACATGGTTGGGGAGAAGGTACTGCTCAAGGTTTCATCCATGAAGGGTGTTATGAGGTTTGGGAAGAAGGGCAAGTTGAGCCCTCGGTATATTGGGCCGTTTGAGGTGCTTCAGAGGATTGGAGAAGTGGCTTACAAGCTTGCCTTGCTGCCCAGTCTGTCGAGTGTTCATCCAGTATTTTAGGTTTCTATGCTCCGGAAGTATGTCGGTGATACATCTAATGTTTTGGATTTTAGCACGGTTCAGTTGGATGGTGATTTGACTTGTGATGTAGAGCTGGTGGCTATTTTGGATTGGCAGATTCGAAAGTTAAGGTCAAAAGACATAGCCTCAGTGAAGGTGCAGTGGAGAGGTTAGCCAGTTGAGAAGGCAACTTGGGAGACCGAGTGGGAGATGTGGAGCAAATATCCACGCTTATTTGAGACTCCTGGTACGTTTCTAGACCCGTTCGATGACGAACGCTTATTTAAGAGGGGGAGGATGTAATGACACGGCCAATTATTTTGAGTGTTGTAGCCCCGTTCCCCCATTTAGTACTCATTTTATGCTTATTAGTTGCTATGTGACTTGTCGGGGTAGTTAGTTCGGTTTCGGGGATGTTTTGGAACGAGTTGAGAGACTTAGAGCCCGTTTGGACATAAAAAATATTTTAATTGTTTTTCAAAAATTTTTCACTTTTTTCCGAATTTAGTGTTTGGCCATAAATTTTTAAATTTTCACTTGAAGATAAATTTTGAAATTTTTCAAAAATTTGAAAAACCCCAAAAAGCTGTTTTTCAAAATTTTCACTCAGATCACTCACAAAACTTCAAAAATAACCCAAAATTATATTCATGTCCAAACACAACTCTAGTTTTCAAATACCATTTTCACTTAAAAACAAATTTCACTTTTTCCCTTACAATTCTTATGTCCAAATGCCCACTTAGTCTCAAGGTTAGAAGCTTAAATTGTAAAGGTTGATCGGATATTGACTTATGTGTAAATGGCTCCAGAATAGAGTTTTGATGGTTCCGATAGCTCCGATGGGAGATTTCAGACTTAGGAGTATGTCCGGATAGTGATTTGGAGTTCCTAGTTGATTTAGGCTTAAAACGATGAAATTTGGAAAATTAGATGTTTTGGAAATTGGGAAGTTTGATCGAGAGTTGACTTTCTGGTTACCGGACTCAGATTTTTGTTCCGGGAGTTGGAGTAGGTCCGTTGTGTCTTTCATGACTTGTGTGCAAAATTTAAGTTTAATTGGACTTGATTTGATAGGTTTTAGCATCGATTGTAGAAGTTGGAATTTCTTAGTTTCCGTTAGGCTTGAATTGAGGTGCGATTCATGTTTTTGATGTTGTTTGAGGTGATTTGAGACCTCAACTAAGTTCATATCATATTTTAAGACTTGTTGTTATATTTATTTGAGGTCCCGGTGGCCTCGAGTAGAGTTCGAATGGTTAACTGATAAAAAATGAGACTTGATGCATTGCTGACGCTGGGGGTCTTCTAGTGTGATCGCACCTGCGAGGGGATTGGTCGCAGGTGCGACAATGCAAGTGCAACTGGAGTGGCACAGAAGCGAAGCTGGTCTGGCTAAGGGAGCATCGCAGGTGCAAAGAGGTGGCCGCAGAAGCGGAGTCGCTCCCGTGGAAAAGGGGTCACAGAAGCGGAGCTCAGTGAGGAGGTTGTGGAGCGCAGGTGCGGAGGAAGTTCCGCAGATATGGTCTCGCATTTGCGTGTGTGTGATCGTAGAAGCGAAGGCAGGGACCTTCAGGCATAACCGCAGAAGCGGACGAAATGTCCACACATGCGAGACCGCAGGTGCGAAAGCACTAGTAGTGTTAAATCCAAAGGGTTTCCTAGTTTTTCTCATTTTGGACTTTGCAAACTCGGATTTAAGGCAATTATTGAGAGGGATTTCAATGGGTTTCTTGAGGTAAGTCACTTGTGATCATTTTTATTCAATAATCTTGTTTCCCCATTGAATTTCCCACCTAGTTTGTGGGTTTTTGATGTGGAGTTTTGGGAGTTTGAGGCTAGGGATTTGGAGAGTTTAATTTGGGGATTTGAGTGATGATTTGATGTTGAATTTTGGTAAATTTAGTATAGTTGGACTCGTGGTTGAATGGGTTTCCAAATTTTGTAACTTTTATTGGATTCCGAGACGTGGGTCCAGGGGTCAATTTTGAGTTGACTTTTTGACTTTTGATTAAGAACTTAGTATTTTCTTATGAAATTGAATCCTTTAGCTCGTGTTGATTGTATCAAATTGTTTGTGGCTAGATTCGAGGCATCCAGAGGCCGTTTTATGAGGCAAGAGCTTATTCGAGTAGAGATTTGCACAGTTTGAGGTAAGTAGCACTTCTAAACTTGGTTATGAGGGTATGAAACCCTGGATTATGTGTTATGTGACTGTTTTTGAGGTGAAGCACATGCCAGGTGATGGGCGTGTAGGCGTGCACCGTAGGAATTGTGACTTGGTCAATTCCATGGAACTGTATAGTTGAATAATCTTGTTGTTATCCCTATATTCTCCATGTGTTAGAGAAATTGAGGTGCTAGTCATGTTCAAAATCATGCTTAGGCTACACGCTGGTACTATTGGGACCCACAGAGGTCGTGTTGCATGCTGAATTACCTATTTAAATTGCAATTATGTACTCAGTCAGAGCTATTATTTGCATATCGTATCTCAGTCTCTGTTACTATTTATTGATACATCATATCATCATTGTTTGGGCTGATTATCATGATTCTTGTGAGCCTGAGAGACTAGAGAGATTGATGATTGAGTGAGGTCGAAGGTCTGATTTTAAGGATATTTATGGGATCGGGCTGTACGCCGTATCATGTTTTATTGATTCATGCCATGATTGACTTATTATAGCACTTGGGCTGGAGTTTTCCCTCTAAGAGTCTGCACACCCACAATAAGCGCAGGTACATACTGAGTGCGAGTGCCGAGTGACTGGGCGGATAGAGTGATTGTGAGGACTGAGTAACTGTGAGGAATGAGTTACCGTGAGGATGGAGTGAATGGGAAGACTAAGTGATTGATACTCTAAGAGTTTGCGTATGATTTCATCCCCGTTTTGTTACTTCAGTTGGCATACGTAACTGACATTTAGATATCGAGATACATCATTTCCTATCTTAGTTGTATTTGGCATATCCTACCTGTTTGGGCTTTATCTGTTAAATTGGAAGCATGTCTACCTTTCTGTATCGTATTTCTGTAATTGAACTGTACCGTGTGAAGCTCATCACTTCTTTTAGCCTAATAGTTAGACTTGTTACTTACTGAGTTAGTTATATTCATGCTACACCATGTACTTTGTGTGAAAATCCAGGTGTTTGCGGATGTGGTGGTTGCTGATTCTCAGAGTTGTTCAGTCATTCGAAGATTTTTGAGGTAGCTGCTCTAGCGTTCACAGACTTTGACTTTCCTCCCCTATCCCTCAGTTTTATTTATTTAATTTCCGCTTTCTTAGACAGAGTATCAGACTTTGTATTTGTATAAATATCATGAACTCAGTGACACCCTGGTTTTAGGAAACTTCTGTATCGAGTTGTGACGGTTTTTATCAGTTTTTGTGAGATTTTTACTTATCTAAACCTGTTATAGTATATTTTAAATTTGGAAGAGTTGGAAATGACTGAGTATTCGTCTTGCCTAGCACCATGATAGGCGCCATCACCACAGGTTTAGTTTTGGGTGGTGAGAGAGACGTTGAAATTTTTAAAAATTTTGAGACTTAAATAGATGATGCTATTAAAGTGTGAAATTTATAATACCTTAAGGATAACTTAATTCTAGGAGCTGAAGTTTTGTTTTGTATTTTGTAAAAGTAAAGTATGTTTTGTGTGCATTTGTTGTTTTGTTTTTGATGAACTTCAGCATTATTGGAGTTGAAGTTGTGTTCTGTATTTGTAAAACTACAACATGTTTTGGATGAAGTTTTTATTCTGTAATTGCTGAACTTCAGTATTCTTAGAGCTGATGTTTTGTTATGTATTTGCTGAACTTTAGCATTCTTAGAGCTGAAGTTTTGTTCTGTATTTCTCTGAAGTTAGAGGGCTTTAAAATATAACTTAAGCCAAATTGTGCTGAAGTTTAAATGAATTTTTTGATAATGTTCTGTAGTTATTTTTCCCACCTTTAATTATTTTTGAACAGATGACATCTACGAAATCCAAAGCACCTAGAATACATAAAGCTCCTTCAGTCCCTGTTGCTGTACTTACAAGACCAGGGGAGAGATATTATAAGTTTCAAGATTGGTTTAACTGCCGTGCTTACTGGAAGGGGAACCACGATTTGAAGTGTTTAATTGCAACTTTCTTGACTCCTGCACAATAGGAGAAGCTGAATAATGGTATATTTCGGTATGTCATGGCTATGGAGAATTTCCATTACAACATGAAGTTGGTTTATTGTTTGATTCTTTCTCGTGTATTCACCAATAATCGAAATTCCATTAGTTTCAAGATTTTTGGCTGTGATGTGTCGTTCAGCCTTGAAGACTTTCACATTATGTGCGGTTTGAGGATCGCATCACATAATGTTTAAAAACCAATTAAACAAGAGAGTAAGATTCTAAATCGCTATTTTGGGAAGTCTAAGGGTGTGACCTTGAAGGATATTCGAGAGTATATGATACAGAATCAAATTAAAAAGGATGATGTGAATTTCAAACACATATGCGAGAGTAATGAAGATGCTGTGAAGCTTATGAAAATTCTTATTGTGGAGTCTATTTTGTTCGGAAGAAAGCATGAATCAACTATTTCGGAGGAGTATGTAGCTATTGTTGAAGACAATGAGGTTTGTCTTAATTATCCTTAGGGTAATGCGTCTTATGAGAAGCTTATTACCTCAGTGAAACATGCTTTGGACAACAAGGACAAAAAAATCCAACTGAGTATACTGTAGGAGGATTTCCATATCCATTATGTGTTTGGTTCTATGAGCGATTCCGAGATATTTGGGGTAAGTATTTAAAAGATGACGACTACCTTGATGTCCCTCAGGTTCCCAGGATGTTACATTA
This sequence comes from Nicotiana tomentosiformis, assembly GCF_000390325.3. Classification (NCBI taxonomy): domain Eukaryota; kingdom Viridiplantae; phylum Streptophyta; class Magnoliopsida; order Solanales; family Solanaceae; genus Nicotiana; species Nicotiana tomentosiformis. The sequence goes on from NC_090823.1 coordinate 14,607,766, forward strand.
TCCATCTTTTGGAGAGCCTAAATTTAAAGAACTTCATGCGGATTACTTCAGTAATCATGGTATAAGTTAATGTTCTTTATATTTCCTTTTTATGTAGTTTTGTTAATATGTTAACGTATCCGTATTATTTTATTTTTCCTAATAAATTTTTTTGTATTAAACAAAAATATCAAATATTTAGGATATTGGAGATAATTCCTACCGAAGAGGAATTGAATTCAATGCCTTTAATTGGACAATTACCATGCAACTACAGTCATTCAAAGGTACTGAATCCTGTTCCTTCAATTGGTGAATCAACCCGTAGTCGGAGTCGATCAAAAGAAACCAATCGAACTCCTGTAATTGGAGAATCACCTCGTACCCAGAGTCGTTCTAAACGTTCTACAAAGGCGTTTGATGATGAATTAGTTTACACAATATGTTGTGTAAATTCTTTTTTTTTTTTTTTTTGTGTTTAATCTGAAGTTTTTCATACTAATTTTTGCTTAATTATAGGATGTTTTATGTGATATTTTTCTTCTGTATTTTGCTAAACTTCAACATTATTTTTTGAGCTGATATTTTTATTCTGTGTTTTGTAAAACTACACCATGTTTTGTCTGTAGTTTTTGTTCTGTTTGTGATGAATTTCAGCATTTTAGGAGCCGAAGTTTTGTTTTGTGTTTTGTAAAAGTAAAGTATGTATTGTCTGCAGCTTTTGTATTATTTTTGATGAACTTCAGCATTTTTGGAGTTGAAGTTGTATTTTGTATTTGTAAAACTACAGTATGTTTTGGCTGAAGTTTTTGTTCTATATTTGCTGAACTTTAATATTATTAGAGCTGAAGTTTTATTCTGTATTTGCTGAACTTCAGCATTCTTAGAACTGAAATTTTATTTTATGCTTCTAGTTTCTAAAACTATTGTGTTATTTCTATTTATATACTAGAGGGTAACGAGGGAGGTGAAAAACCATGCAACAGAAGAAAGGCGCATGATCGCGAAAGAAGTTGTTTAAGAGTTTCGACGGGATGAGCGATCTGTTTTTGTGGACGAGGTAGTGAAAAACCTCAAGGTAAGCTTATTTACACAGAAATCTTTTTTCCTGCTAATGTTTTTCTTTTATTCAGAATAATCATTGTTAGTAATTTTTTATAGGAATATTTTGATGAGAAGTTTGAAAAGTTGTTTGAGATTGTCGACAAGTCAAAAGGAAGAGATGATGGCGATATAGATTTTGAATTCATGAACTATTGATAATATGATAGGATGAACGACTCCTTCGAACCTCAATATAATATTAATGCTGGTCATGATGGACTGCATAAAGTTGCAGATGAAAATGCAAGAGGTGAGGAAGCAGCTCTTGAAGGTCAAGTTCAAGTATTCGAGCAAGTTCAATGTATTGAACGGCAAGTTGAAGCAGAATGTTCTAGTGTTGATAGACTTGACAAAGTTGCTGGATATGATGAACAATTATCAACCGAGAATGTAAGAAGGAAGAAAGGTGCAGATGATGAAGTTGTCGGTACTAGAGATCATGTTCTGACTTGTGATTTGGGTAATCCTATTGCAAAAGGCAATGTGTTTGCGGATGCATATGATGAACCTGTTGGTACTGAAGAACACGCACCGAGTGACGTGGGTACTCCTATTGGAAAAGGAAATGCGTTTGCGGAAGCATTAGCTATTTTCAAGAAATTTTAGGTGTAGAGACACAGGAAGTTGTCACTACAGGTATATATATATATATATATATATATATATATATATATATATATATATATATATATATTGATTTTCCCCCTATGAATATGCAGTGGAAGTTCAAAACAGTGGTGCTTCAATTGATACGACTTAAAAACTCTCCGATGATGCTGCATTTTATGAAGATAGAGTCGAGAAAAGCATTCCGCAGAATACTCCAAGGCTCCCTGACGATGCCACACCATTGTATGAAGTTGGAGCTGCTGAGATCGACAAAGGTATACAGTCTGGCGATAGTGCAGTGGAAGGTCAACGTCAAGGTATTCTATAAATCACGAAATTATTACATTCGATCCATGTATTTATTTTTAGTTTGAAATTTTACATACTTTCTTTTCTTTTTTGTGCTTTTTGATGATTATTCAGAAAGACTCGATGGAGCCGAAAAAGAAATTTGTGAGCTCATTCGGCTATATGAAAAAGGAGAAATACATCTCTTCACACCTGTTGGCTCACAGACAGATGTGAAGTGTCTTTGTAGTATTTTCAAAATTTAGTTAGTATTATTTAATATTTTTTCCTTCCTTTTTTTTGCATGAAGATATAGGCATATTTGAGGGTAATGCTATCATGACCCAAAACCCAACATCGCCGTCAGACAAGCCAACAATGAACTATCACATTAATTGTTCATTTTATTACTTTCGAAATCATAAATTTTATTAAGTAAGAAAATTTACGCCCTTAAAATCATGGGTACATACATAATTAGTATTGCATAAAAATAAAAGGTGATAATAATATGCCAATCCATAAGCATCAACTAGAATATCCCTAGAACTCGGTGCCACAAGTGAATGAGTATTTACTAAGGAATACAATAATAATACAACATCTGTCTGGAATGTAAATAAGACAGGACAAAGTAAATAGTACGACGGAGACTCTGTGGGCTGCGATACATAGCCTAGAATGTAGCTCACTATAAAGTCTCCTCAGCAGCTGTGCCTATGCACCCAGATGACCATCAAATGAACCTGTCAGATCCTTCACATTTAGTGTAGAAGTGCCGCATGTGTACGTAAATCAACGCGTACCCAGTGAGTATCTGGCCTAACCCCGGAGAAGTAGTGATGAGGGGCTGACATCAACACTTACTAGAGGTCCAATAAAGCAATATGATAAATCGTAAGTAGATATGAAGCACCACATAATAATGGTATAAAACGGTAACCAACATATTCTTTCAAAATTCTTTTAACAATATAAACTTATCAATCTCGTATCCTATCTCAATAACTCGAAAAATATCAAGTGCCAATATCAAAGGAATGATGAATACCATATAAAATGCCAGGCATCAGTGGAAGTATATGTCACGACCCGAAATCCAACTAGTCGTGATGGCACCTAACCCAACCCGCTAGGTAAGCCAATTATCAACTATCCAATTTCAATAACAATTATTAAAGCAATTTAAGTAAAGAAAAATATTAATCTTATACATTCCCCCAAAAACTAGTAGTACAAATCATGAGATTCTAAGAATAGAGTATACAAAACTGGTATGAAGTAATACATCATCATCTGTTTGAAAAGTACATGAACAGAGTTTTATGAATCTATGGCTACCATGAATAAGAGGCAGCTACAACCGGGACGTAGGTACATCTTCAGATCCAGCTCCCAACGAACGCAACAACATCAACGGCCAATATCTGCACGTAAGGTGTAGAAGTATAGTATTAGTATAACCGACCTCATGTACTCAATAAGTAACAAACCTAACCTTAGGTTGAAAATAGTGACGAGCTCGTACCAAGGTCAGAGTCCAACTTCCATAACCAACAATAGTTCATAACAATATAAAACAAGTAATACCCGAAGTAACTCAGAGATAAAATGCTCAATAAAATCATGATTTCTGAAAATAGTTCTGCCTTTCAAGTACATTAATGAAAACCCAAATCTTTTATCGAAGTTGCCAAAAATATGAGTAATTTTGAAAACAATAATTTTCCCAAAAATCCCTTCAATAATAATAAAGATGTTTCATTTTCTTTTCAGATAACCAGTGTAAAACCAATGCATCACTATGCACATATGTCAACATGTGTGAGAAGTCATAAATGACGTGATACCGTACAACATGAGGAAAAATACATCTTTACACCTGCATGTCATATGTGCATGTCAATGCAATATATCTCAGAGATGAACTCATGTACTCACACTCTCAGAGTACTCAATCTCACTTTCTCACACATTCCACTCATCATGCTCAATCACTCGGTACTGTATATGGCCAATCCGGCCCAGGGAAGATCCATCCCGGAATATACACATCAACTGATCATCAGTCACTTAGTATTGAGTAGGGCCAATCCAGCCCATGGAGAAGATCCATCTCCAGGTATATAATGCTTCGGACAAGATCTATGTCCAGGGAAGATCCATCCCTCAATAATATCAACCGCGCTCACTAAGGGTGTGCAGACTCCGGAGGGGCTCCTTCAGCCCAAGCGTTATAAACTGCACGGACAACTCACGTGCTATAGTATCAATATCTGGATCCGCACAGACAACTCACGTGATATATAAAGCCTATAACGCCTGCTGCAGGCGGGCAGCCCCGATCCGCATAATAATAATAATATATATAAAGCCAATATGGCCTGCTGCGGCATGCAACCCGATCCCATAATTATCCTTATAATTAGGTCCTCGACCTCACTCAGTCATCAATCTCTCCAGTCTCTCGGGCTCACAATGTCATGAAACTATCCCGAAATGATGATATGATGCATCAATAAATAACAATGGAGACTGAGATATGATATGCAATGAAATGAATATGACTGAGTATGAACTTTCAATTTAAACAAATAATTCACAGCAATATGTCCTCTGTGGGTCTTAATAATACTGGCATATAGCCTTAGCATGATTTTTAATATGATTCTCAGCTCAATTTCTTTAACACATAAAACTCCATGGAAAATGCCAAGATAATTTGACTACAGAATTCCACGGAAACAATTACGTCACAATTTCTATGGTGCACACCCACACGCCCATCACTTAGCATGTGCGTCACCTCCAAACAATTCATATAATACGTACATTCAGGGTTCATACCCTCAGCTCCAAGATTAGAAGAGTTACTTACCTCGAACAAGACGAATCCAATGCCGAGCAAGCTAAACAATGCTCCAGAAATCCTATTCTGCGCTTATCAACTCCTAAACGGCTCAAATCTAGCCACAATAAATTTGATTCAGTCCACACAATTTATAGGAATTAATTTCATATCAAAATACTAATATTTTCCCACAAAATCCGAAATTACACTCCAAAAATTGCCCGTGGGACCCACATCTCGGAATCCGACGAAACTCACAAAATCCGACAACCCATCCAATTACAAGTTCAACCATACTAATTTCACTCAATTTCGACTTTAAATCGATGTTCAAAACTCAAAAATTCATATTATGAACTTTAGGCCAACACCCCCAATTTCCTCTTTAAATTCATCAACCAATTGCTAAAATGAAGATAGATTCATGGAATATAATCACAAGGGAGTTAAGAACACTTACCCCAAGTTGTGTGAAAAAATTCCTCTCCAAAATCGCCCAAACCGAGCTCCAAAATCCGAAAATGGTGAAAAATCACGAACCCTCGAACTTAAAGGGTTCTGCCCAGCACTTTCGCAGATGCGGACAAGAGGTCGCACCTGCGACCCTCTCTTCTGCGGAAAACAACTCGCTTCTGTGAGAAAAATCTTGGCCAGCCCAGATCGCTTCTGCGATACCTAGGACCACACCTGCGGTCGCGCTTTTGCACAATAGGCACCGCACTTGCGAAGACCCTCGCTTCTGCATGTGTATTGTCGCTTCTGCGAACATCGCACCTGCGAGCCCTTTTTCGTAGATGCGATCACACCAAAACCAGCAAATCTTTAGCAATTCTTCAACTTCGAACCTTGGTCCATTAACCACCCGAAATCAACCCGAGGTCCCCGGGACCTCAACCAAACATACCAACAAGTCTTATATCCCAATACGAACTTAGTAGAACACCTCAAACAACTTCAAAAATACGAACTACACACGGATTGAAGCCTAATAAACTTTGAAATTTCCAAATTCTATAAATGACGCCGAAACCTATCAAATCACGTCCGATTGACCTCAAATTTTGCACTCAAGTCACATTTGACATAACGAAGCTATTCAAATTTCTAGAATCGGATTTCGACCCCGATATCAAAATGTCAACCCCCCGATCATACTTCTCAAAAATTCAACTTTCGCCATTTCAAACCTAATTCCACTACGGACCTCCAAATAATTTTCCATACACGCTCCTAAGTCCAAAATCACCATACGGAGCTACTGGAATCATGAGAATTAGAATCCGAGGTCGTTTAGACATAGATCAACATCCGGTCGACTTTTCCAACTTAAGCTTTCTATTTAAGAGACTAAGTGTCTCATTTCACTCTAAATTCTCTCCGGACCCGAACTAACTATCCCGATAAGTCATACAACAACTATAAAGCACAAACAGAGCAGTAAATGGGAAGAACATGGCTGTAATACTTAAAACGACCGGCCGGGCCGTTACAGTATAATCTCGTGAATATTCGAACTGCTAGCGATGTAACGCACGATTATGCCGAGGTCGTACGACCCGATCCCGAATAATGTGTACGCTACCGAGGGTCGAGCGACATGAACCATATATGCATCTATTATACTGCAGAGACATTCAGTCCGCTCCACAAGAAAGGAAGGAAATTTATCGAATTACGAGACACGTGCTTACAATACAGTACATGAGCACAAAGTGAATATAACTTTTACCGTTTCTCAAGTAAATTTCCAACAACTCAAGGTGATAAGGCTCGGCCTAATGTATATAAATATATTTCTAAATAAATTTCAATTAATTAAGCCAGTAGAATAAGTTCAAATAATTTAAATATTACATGATAAAGTCCTAAGTCTACCCAGACATAAACATGTGTTAGCTACGTACGGACTCTCGTCACCTCGTGTGTACGTAGCACCCAAAACTAGTAGCACATAACAATTACATCGCCTAGGGGTAGTTTCCCCCTCACAAGATTAAACTGGAGACTTACCTGCCTCCGAAGTTCCATAACCAGCTCCTACACCTTTCTAACACCTCAAACCAAAAAGCCCATCGATCTGAACTAGTCAATCAATCATAAAAAACCAATAAAAATATACTCCAACATCATACTTAATTAATTTATATCAATTCCCAACTCAGCTCGAAAAGTCAATAAAGTAAACCCTCGGGCCCACGTGCCCGGATTCCAAATTTTTTTGAAGATAACCATTATCAAATATATAATTTATTCTTAATTCCATTTGCAAAATCTAGGTCAAATCCAAAAATACCAATTTCTAGGTTTTCTCTTAAAATCCCAAAAATTTCCACAAGTTTTCATGTTTAAATCCACATATATTCCATGTATGTAACTCACAATAGTAGGAATCACTTACCTCACAAAGGATGAATAGAATGGCACTCCAAAATCGCCCCAAGGCCGGCTCCAATGAGAGAAAGAGGTGAAATGAGCCTAACCCACGTACTTAAATCAAGCATTCTGCCCAACGACTTTCGCACCAGCGGTCCATCAGCTGCACCTGCTAAAATTCCATTGCAGGTGGGTTCTCTCCAAGCCCAAGCAAATCTGCATCTGCGGACCAAATTCTGCTCCTACGTGACCGCTTCTGCGGTCCAGCCCTCGCTCCTGCGCACTCGCACATGCGGAGACCTTCCGCTTCTGAGACCCCAGCTGCCCAGCTCGCATTCTGCTTCTGCGGAGCATTCTTCGCATCTGCGGCCATCCCAGCTCTAGTCCAAATGTTGCAGATGCGATTACACCAGAAGCCTTAAACTTCAAAAATCCTTTAAGTCCAAAATTTGATCCGATTCCAACATGATTCGCGCCGTGCCCCCCGGACCCCATCCAAACATACCAAAAAATTCCAAAACACAATGCAGACTTAGTCGAAGCCTCAAATCACGCCAAACAACATTAGAACTACGAATCAAAAATCGAAATCTTTCTTTAATGTTTCAAACATTCAAACTTCGTCGAACGTGTCTGAATCATGCTTAAACATCTTAGAATAACGGCAAACTTTATGCACAAGTTATAAATCACAATACGAACCTATTCCAAGGCTCGAAATCCTAAATGGACATCGATAACATCATAATCCACTTCAAACCAAACTTATGATATTTTAAAACCGTCAAATGCCAACTTTCCACAACAAGCGCCGAAATGCTCCTGGGTGGTCTGATACTCTACCCGAACATATGCCCAAGTCCGAAATATTATTACGAATCTATTGGAACCTTCAAATCCCAATTCCGAGGTCGTTTACTCAAAAGTCAATCCTTTGTTAACTCTTCCAACTTTAAGCTTCCGAAATGAGAATGTTTCATCCAAATCAACTCCGAACTTACCGAAATTCAATTCCGACCATATGTACAAGTCATAAAACATGAAGTGAAGCTACTCACAATCTCAACCCACCGAACAATGCACTAGAGCTCAAAACGACCGGTCGGGTCATTACAAATGCAAGCAGAGCCGTTGGTATGCAAACACCATCTGTGTCGCAATACTTAGACCAGGTAGTATTTGTTGTAATTCGATTACAAGGCATTGTTTTGCCTAATGTGTATTTGTATCAGTTGTATTTATGTATATATTTTCCTTGTTTTTTGCAGATCTCATCTGATGCATCACAACTTCTTCCAAATCCTATGAGAAGGAAGGTGTCCAGTTCTTCTAATCTTTTGCATGACACCAGCGATATCCCCAATTTTAATTTATGTTCATTTTCACTGGGTAGTACACAAGAGACTGGTTCAGAAGCTAATTCTGTTGTTGTTGTTGTTGTTGTTGTTGTTTTTAGTGAAGAGCGACAAGAAGATCATGAACAGTAGGGAGTTGGAGCAGTATCTCTCCCTATGGCTGTGGATTTTTCCCCTGCTGTTGAACCGCAGCAGTTAGTTGCGACTGAGTAGCAGGAACAACAAGTAAAAAGAAAACCAGCTAAAGTAGGAAAAATAATTTGTATGGAGAGTATTTGGTTAAAATGTCCTTACGTTATTCCTAAACAAAAGGCAAGGGGTAATATTGAAAAGCAGGAAAGAATACACGAAGGTATCTCTTCCATTATGTCAATCAAGACAACAGATTGATGTAGAGATTTACAGACTGGTTGAAGACGGATGCCGAGGAATATGATTCCAAGCCATTCAGATTAGTTGGAATCGATATTCCAAAGTAATTCTTTACCGAGCTTGTGGACCATAACTCTGATCTTGCAGATGAAGTAAGTTTTTAAGTTTGTTTTTTGAATTGGTTTTGAAATGTATTTCCTAAAACTTCAGCCTTATGTTTGTTTTAAAGTTTTTGTACTGTAATTTGGTAAACTTCAGACTTATGCATGCTTAAGTTTTTTTAGTTCATTTGCTAAAATTTCATACTAAAAGATGGTGAAGTTTTATCCTGCAGTCTATAGTTTAGCAATGAGTTTTTCCCTAAAATCTTCAGACTAAATATGCTGAAGTTGTTTAGTTCATTTGCTAAAATTTCAGACTAAACATGCTGAAATTTTTTTCATGCAGTCTCTAGTTTTGTAATGAGTTTTTTTTCTAAACTTTAAATTAAACATGATGAAATATTTTTAGTTCATTTCCTAACACTTCATACTGAACATGCTTAAGGTTTCGTCATGTAGTTTGTAGTTTTGTAATGAGTTTTCTCTAAACTTCATACTTATATATGCTGAAGTTTTTTAGTTCATCTCCTGAACTTATTTTTTACTCTAAATTATATTGTGGTTAAGTTCACATATTTTATTTTGTTGTTGTTCATTTGTAGCATATTGAAGTGGGCATATATTTCTTTCGCAAATAATATTTCTATCACCTTCCAAGTTATCCAGAATCAAAATGTGGAGTAACAAATTTACTTTTTGATCAGTATATGACTAAGTTAGCTAGTGTTCATCCTTCAGATGAACAGAAAGAGAGAATTAGAATAAGGAAGAAAAAGAGAATAGAGGAAAAAAGAAAAATGGAAGAGAGAAATAGCAAATCAAAGAGAAAGCGGCTATCAAAAAACATGTGATTGAGGAAGCTGTGGATTATAAAGAAGAAGTGGAGATTGAGAAACTTACCGAGTTTACCTGGTTTATTAAATAATCAGCTGCTGGAAAGGTGACCAACTACGTAAGAGGCATTGAACTTTCATGTGGTATCTCATGGGCATTTGCCGAAAAAGTATTCTTTCCATTTCGACTTAAGCCAATAGCTGGCCAGTCATCTACGCACTACTTTCTTGGAATTCTGCACTTTAAAACCAAAATTATATGTGTACAATTCCTTGAGCAATTCACCATATGAGAGTGCGTTGGAACATGTCCAAAATTATACCCTGTTGATCCCATACTTGCTCGAATGCTTGATGTTTGGCACACACAATAAAACTTATGGGGAAAAATGCTCTGAAATGTTTTACGATTAAGTGGATGAACACACCCCTACAGCACAACAAGTACGTGTTTGGCATATATTTACCATGCATCTTATCTTTATGGTTTTTTTCTTTATTTTTAGAGTTGTGTTATTGTGTTAATTAATCTTTAATTTTTTTTTATGTTTCTTTTGTAGTGTTGGCTGTGGTATATTTGCTCTTAAGTTCCTTGAGATGCGGTTGAAGCAAGATGATGTCTTCAAATTCAAACAAAATGATGCGTTGACATTCAGGAGAGAATTGGCTGCAAATCTTTGGGCTCAAGGAAAGTGAAAAGAAGAAAGCGGTTATAAAACTCCAGAAGAGCAACTAGGACATGACTATGGAGAATATGAAGACACTCTATGTGAATTTTTTCAATAGAGAATAAATTGTAAATAATGTTTTTTTGTTATTTCTTCAATGATGTAAGTGAAAACAAAATTGGATTTGAGAATATATATTATTTTTTGTGAATTATGTGATGTCTATCTTTTAAATTTTTGTTCTCTTCGCATTAGTTAGTCTGAAGTTGTCTTAGATTATATCAAATACTTTTGTCTCTTTTATCATGAACTTAAGCATGTTTTGTGAAACTTCAACATGTTTAGTGTGAAGTTTTAGCAAATGAACTAAATAACTTCAGCACGCATTAGCAAAAACTCATTAGAAAATTACATACTGCAGGACAAAAACTTAAGCATGTTTAATCTGAGGTTTTAGCAAATGAACTAAAAAACTTCAGCTTGTTTAGACTGAAATATCGGATAAAACTCATGACAAAACTATGAACTGTAGGACAAAACTTCAGCATGTTTTGGTATAAAATTTTAGCAAATGAACTAAATAACTTCAGCATCCATTAGCATGAAGTTTTAGCTTCAATGTGAAACAACTTCATGCTACATTATCATGAAGTTTTAGCTTCAACATGTTTAGTGTGAAGTGTTAGGAAATGAACAAAAAAATTTAACATGGATAATGTCACGACCCAAAACTCAACATGTCGTGATGGCGCCTATCATAGTACTAGGAAAGCCGACATCTCACACACACCATATTTTTAAATTCCAAATATACTGAAATAAATTTTAAATAAGTAAGAATCTCGTAAAAACTGGATATAAACATCGTAACTGAGTACAAAATTCTCCCAAAAGATCCGGGTGTCACGGAGTACATAAGCATCTATATAACAACATGGTCTAACCAATGGAACAAAATCTAGGAAAATAGAACAGTATAAACAAGACTAAAAGATAAAGGAGGAGAGTCAAGGACTGCGGACGCCAAGGCAGCTACCTCGATGATCTCCAAACTGATGAACTATCAGGAAAAAGCAACCTCCGTGCCCAAAAACACCTGGATCTGCACACGAAGTATAGGGTGTAGCTTAAGTACAACCAACTCAATAAGTAACAAGTCTAACATGTGGTTTGAAGGTAGTGACGAGCTCAAACAATACAGTAAAGATACAGAGTTTAGCAATACATAAAAATAGAAATGCTGCTAGGTTCAACGGTTAAATTTAACACAGATAAAATATGCCAAATGTGACTGATAAGAAGAGTATGACATATCTATACTACATACCAATGTGAAAACCGTATGTGATGCAACATAGTGAAATACTAAGTACTCATACTCTCAGAGCACTCAATCTGCCCGTCTCAATTTTCGCTCGTCATGCTCAGTCACTCGCCATTGTATGATACCTGCTACGACGTGCATGTAAGGCCCCGTAAAATATTTCCTAAAAACCGAGGTTTCGTGATACCGGGGTAGCTGTAGAAGTTAATAATAGTAGAAATTCTTCGTGAACCATGACCCTCATTCGAGAACAAATGATCTTAAGTGGGGGAGGATGTAAGGCTCTGTAAAATTTTTACTAAAAATCGGGGCTCGCAAACTCACCGCGGTTCGTACTTTTTGGATTGAATAGTGCGCTGGGGAGTTGAAGGAAAATATTTTACAGAAATAGGCATTTATGCGGCCCATTATGCAGCCGCATAATCACTCTGCCGCAGAATGGCCGCTGAGTGAAGCAGCTACATGGGCCATTTTGATGTCAACTTGGTGGCCAATTATGCGACCGCATAACCATTTTGCAGGCCACACTTTGATCGCATAATCAGCCTTAGGATTTTTGCGGAAGGAGGTTCTGCGGCGCATTATACAACTGCAGAACAGGTCAGCGGGCTGCATAACCACCGCAGACCCAGGCGGATATTTTCCAGATTTTGGCATCAAATTATACGGCCGTTATGCAGACCGCATATCCGTTTTGCGGTCGCATATGCGAGCGCATAGCCTATTCCGGAGCTTCATTTTTGGGATTTTATAACCCGACCCAATTTCGTTAATTAGACGTTTTGTCCCATTTTTGAGCTAAAATCTGGCATTTTGAGAGTGAGAGAGTGCCCTAGAGTGAGAGAGTGATCTTCAACAAATTGTCCTTCAATTCTTGCTCGAATCTTTAAAGATTAACAAGGAAAACTCACAAGGTCTTTATCCTAAAGGTAAGATTCTACACCCTAACCCTCAATTTCGAATTTTGTCTAGAATTCGATAATTAGTAAGATAATGTTTGGGCATGGGAGTTGTTCATCTTGCATGCATGTGCTATCAAAGGGTGTAAGAAGGTTGTGAGCTTAAAATAGTAGAGAATGGGTTGGGGAATGATCGAATCTTTCACAAAAGGGCCTTAAATATATTAATGCACACCAGTGCTTGATAATATGCTCAAATGAGCTAGAATCATAATCATCTTTCTAATTTTGGTTCAACTTGTTATATTTTTAAAATAGATTGAAGTTGCTAAGAATTTTGGAACGTTTTAAAATTTTAAGAAAGCTCAATTGAGGTATGTTGGCTAAACCCCCTTCTCCTTAGAATCGAATCCCACGGTGTTCATGTAATTGGTGTAAGTCCCAAATTGATCATTATAGAATTGGCTATTCCTAATGTATTTGTGTTAAAGGATGTATGTTCAATATTTATTCTAAATGCTTCATCATGTCATCTTGTCACTGAGGATGTGTTCAAAATGTGGAATAAGTGTTAGAAATGTTAAGACTTCATGTCAAGATCGAATAAAGGTTGTTATGTCAAATTGTATGAAAAGTCTTTATGTGCTTAGGATTTCCAAATTGCTCATATGTGTACCAATGCGTTAAATGATAGGCCTTATTGTTATTAATGATGGTAATGATGTTTGAATATGGAAAGGGGAAACTGGAATTATGAAATATGGCCAAGTGCCAAGAATGACTTTCTAATTGAGGCCACTCGTGCCAATGAATTGAAAATATGTGAAAGAAGTATGAAGTGAGATGATTGATTGAAAAGGTAATGTCTCGGGTGAGACAGCCTAGCCGATCAAGCCGTGATCGGACGCCATACCGCACACATGGCAGTGACTGTGCTGGAAATGATAATTGAAATTGTGATTATGGTTGATGTCTCAAATGAGATGACCTAGCCGATCGGGTCGTGATCGGACTCCGTGTAAGAATACGGTGGTATTGTGAATTATGGTATATCGGCTCTAAAGATCACCCAATCTAATAACATGGAAATTAACTTGAGACCTTATGTGATCCTTACTTGATGTTTCAGTATTGTTTGAAGCTCTTATTGAACTCATGACTGTTCCCCCCCCCCCCCCCGTATTATTATTCAATCTATTGAGATGATGTTTAGTTTTATATACTTGTACTATTTGACAGTACTAACGTCCTTTTTGCCGGGGGCGCTGCATCTTTAAATAGATGCAGGAGGTTCCATAACAGGCAATGTTGATTAACGATAGTGGTACATCCTCTTTCCAATAGACTTGGTGAGCTCCACTTTATCCTGGGGTCATGTATTGTATCTTTTGTTCATATTATTATCACGTTTTGAGGTATAGGCGGGGCCTTGTTGCTGGCACTATCATAAAACTCTTTTGTATCTTTTAGAGGCTCCGTATACACTATGTGGGTTGTACATGGGTGTTAGAAAAGTCAAAAAGATTTTGTTGTATTTTGATCTCTTGCTCCACTCGAATCATAATAATGTGTGCATCTTGAAACTTAAAAGTGATGTAACCAATGAGACAATCTAGTATTGTATATATGATCTTCCTACCGTCTAATTAATGCGATCATGTCTTCTCTTGATCATGGGTGAGTTGGGTAGAAAGTATCTAACAAGCTTGCTCGACCTGGTTCACTCGGTTGAGCGCCGTTTGTGCTCTCAGAGTTTGGGGCGTGACAAACTTGATATCAGAGCCTAAGGTTTTAAAGTGTCCTAGGATGTCTCGGAGCCGTGTCTAGTAGAGTCCTCCTTATCGGTGTGTTGTCGACCACATCTACAAGTTGGAGGCTACTTGGACATTTAGGAATAATACCCTTCCTTGATATTCTGGATCGTGCGATGAAACGGATTGTGAAACTGTTCCTCCTCTAACTCGTGCATTCCTTTAACTTTCAGTACATGGCACCTAAGAAGAGAGCAAGAACTGGCCAAGGAGAAAATGCCGCCTCAGGAGTGGCAGTTGACCCTTTATTTGGTGATGCGGGTGAATACCCGAGTGGTGTGGATAATCCCCTGACTGTTACACTGCCTGATTCCACTACACCTGACCAGGACACACCAGTTCCTGCACCAACTGAGGGTGCATTGATTCCTACAATTGATATTCTGGTTCCACCTCCAGCCACAGCTTCCGATTCTGGTATTTCCGATGGGGATCTTAGGGGAGCTATCCAGATCTTGACACAGATAGTGGCTTCTCAAGCCCAGAGATCAAATGTTGCACCCACTTCTTCTAGTCAACAAGGGGATTCTAGTGGTTCCAGGGTGAACAGGTTTCTTCAGTTGGATCCCTCGGTGTTCACGGGTGCTAATCTCGAGAATGACCTACAAGACTTTATTGATGAGATGCATAAGACTCTCCGAGTTATGCGCACTACTGAGACTGAGGGAGTGTAGTTGGCCGCCTACCACCTGAAAGGTGTAGCCTATTCTTGGTTTGCGCTGTGGGAGGACTCTCGAGAGGAACGGAGCCCTCCAGCGAGGTGGAGTGAGTTTCTTGACGCTTTCATGGACCATTTCTTACATGCCGAGACTAGGGAAACCCGTGTCGCAATGTTTGAGAACCTTAAACAAGGTAGTAAGAGTGTGTGGGATTATCACATGGAGTTCACGCGTCTGTCTAAATATGCCATTCTCATGTTGCCTATTATGGAGGCTAGAGTGCACCGGTTTGTGCAGGGCCTTAGCCCCTTGGTTATCAATGAGGCCGCTACAACTGCCTTGAATTCAGATATGAACTATGGGAAGATGGTAGCTTTTTCTCAAGCTACAAAGAACCGTATATTGAAGAACAAAATGGAGCGAGAGGGTAACAGCAAGGCCCAGTCCGCAAGCAACTTTGGGGAGTCATTTGGTAGGGGAAGATCAACTTTTAGGGGAGGGTGATCAGGGCCATCCTAGTCTTTTGCTCAATCTTCAGCTAGTGCATCGCCATCAGGGCCCAGTCAGCAGCAGGGGAGTCGTTTCAGGCCCAATCAGGGCAGCAGGGGACCCCACCAGCAGGGCCAATCAGTAGGGAGATTCCAGCAGCAGCGGAGGCCCCATGCCCCAGGTGTGGGAAGATGCACTTAGGGATCTGCTACATGGACCTACCTATATGTTACGGGTGCGGATTGAGGGGTCATATTCAGAGGGAGTGTCGTTCATCCCACCAGGGTGCGGGCAGGGGGACAACACAACAATCCAGTTCTGCAGCTGTTACATCTTCAGCAAACCCTCCAGCTCGAGGCACTCCAGCACCAGCAGGGCGTGGTTCAGCTAGGGGTGGTGCACAGAGTTCAGGAGGACCCAGCCGTTTCTATGCTATAAGTAGTCGCCAGAGTGCAGAGGTTTCTCCAGATGTTGTCACAGGTATATTGACTATCCAAACTCATGTTGTGTGTGCTATTACTGATCCCGGTTCCACCTTGTCCTATGTTACCTCTTATGGTGCTATGGAATTTGGGATAGAACCGCAACAACTTCCTAAGCCGTTCTCTGTATCTACTCCGATTGGCGAGTCTATTGTGGCCAAATGGGTTTATAGGGGTTTTGTTGTCACGGTACGTAGTCGGGACACCGTGACCAATCTCATTGAATTGGGGATGGTCGATTTTGATGTAATTATGGGAATAGATTGGCTTTATTCATGCTTTGCCAAGCTCGATTGCCGAACTAGAACTGTGAGGTTTGAATTTCCAAATGAGCCAGTTGTTTAATGGAAGGGGGATAATGTGATGCCAAAAGGTAGGTTTATTTCTTACCTTAAGGCCACGAAGATGATTAATAAGGAGTGTATCTATCATTTGGTCCAGGTTACGGACACCGATGCTGAGGCACCTACACTCGAGTCTGTGCCAGTGGTGAATGAATTTCCGGAGGTCTTTCCTGATAAGCTCTCTGGGATTCCGCTAGATAGTGAGATTGATTTTGGGATTGATGTGATGCCAGGCATGCAACCTATATCTATTCTGCTCTACAGGATGGCACCAGCAGAATTGAAGGAGCTAAAGGAACAATTGAAGGATTTGTTAGAGAAAGGTTTCATCCGACCGAGTGTGTCACCATGGGGTGCACCGGTTCTCTTTGTGAGGAAGAAAGATGGATCACTGAGGATGTGTATTGACTACTGGTAGCTTAACAAAGTCACAATCAAAAATAAGTACCTGTTACCAAGAATAGATGATTTGTTTGATCAGTTACAGAGTGAAAGGTACTTTTCCAAAATTGATTTACGGTCCGGGGTACCACCAATTGAAGATCAGGGAGCAAAATATTCCGAAAATAACTTTCAGGACCCGGTATGGGCACTTTGAGTTTCTGCTAATGTCTTTTAGGCTAACAAATGGCCCGGTAGCTTTCATGGATCTTATGAATCAGGTTATCAAGCCTTTTCTTGATTCCTTTGTGATAATTTTCATTGACGATATTCTTGTGTATTCATGAGGACCATGCTGATCATCTCAGAGCAGTTTTGTAGACTCTTCATCAGCACCAACTGTATGCAAAATTTTCAAAATGTAAATTTTGGCTCGAATCGGTCACATTCTTCGGTCATGTTGTCTCCAGAGAAGGAGTTAAGGTTGATCCTCAAAAGATTACAGCGGTGAAAAATTGTCCTAAACCTACAGCACCAACAGATATTCGCAGTTTCTTGGGCTTAACAGGGTATTACAGGAAGTTTGTGGAGGGTTACTCTACTTTTGCCTCACCGTTTACTAAATGGACTTGGAAAGCGGTTAAGTTCCAATGGTCTGATACTTGTGAAAGGAGCTTCCAGGAGTTTAAATCGAGATTGATTACGTCACCGGTGTTGACCCTGCCAGAGGGTACAAATGGGTTTGTGGTATATTGCGATGCTTCAAGGATCGGGCTTGGGTATGTGTTAATACAACACGGCAAGGTTATAACTTATGCCTCTAGGCAACTCAAGAATCATGAAAAGAACTATCCAACACATGACTTAGAACTTGCGGCGGTGGTTGTTTCATTAAAGATTTGGCGTCATTATTTGTATGGAGTCCAAGTGGATGTATTCACGGGCCACAAAAGTCTTCAATATATTTTTCAAACAGAAAGAGCTGAATTTGAGGCAGAGAAGATGGCTTGAGTTACTCAAGGATTACAACATCGATATCCTATATCACCCGGGGAAATCCAATGTGGTGGCGGATACTCTTAGCCAGAAATCTATGGGTAGTTTGGCTTACTTGGAGGCATGTCAGAGGCCGATGGCCAGGGAGGTTCACCAGTTAGCTAGTTTGGGTGTTCGTCTTGCGGACTCTAGTGAAAGAGGGGTAATTGTGCAAAACAAGGCTGAATCATTGCTTGTTGTGGAAGTCAAAGAGAAGCAATACGACGATCCATTGTTGGTACAATTAAAGGAGGGGATTCATAAACATAAAACTATGGCTTATACTCTTGTCACGGATGATGGTACACTAAGGTACCAAGGGTGGCTATATGTTCCAAATGTAGATGGTCTCCAGGAAAGAATCATGACCGATGCTCACACTTCCAGGTATTCCGTGCACCCAGGTTCTACAAAGATGTATCATGATCTCAAGGAAGTCTATTGGTGGAATGACATGAAGAGGAATGTGGCGGACTTTGGGGCAAGATGTCCGAATTGTCAGCAAGTGAAGGCCGAACACCAACGACCTGGTGGGTTGGCACAGAACATAAAAATTCCAATGTGGAATTGGGAAATGATTAATATGGATTTTGTGGTAGAATTACCATGCACTCCGCGCAAGTTTGACTCAATTTGTGTGATTGTGGATTGACTTAAGAAATCAGCCCACTTCTTACCAGTTAAATCTACCGATACAGCGGAACAATATGCTTAGTTGTATATCAAGGAAATAGTCAGGCTGCATGGCACTCCAGTTTCTATCATTTCCGATCGAGGGGCTCAGTTCACGGAAAATATTTGGAAGAAATTTCAGCAAGGTTTGGGTACTTAGGTGAATCTTAGTACAACCTTCCATCCACAGACCGATGGGCAGGTAGAGCGGACTATTCAGACACTTGAGGACATGTTGCGTGCTTGTGTTCTCGACTTCAAGTGTAGCTGGGATGATCATTTGCCACTCGTAGAGTTTTCTTATAACAACAACTTTCATGCTAGTATTCAGATGGCACCATTTGAGGCACTACATGGTAGGAGATGTAGATCTCTCATTGGGTGGTTAGAGATTGGGGAAGCTAAGTTAATAGGACCAGACCTTGTGCATCAGGCTATGGGAAAAGCTAAAATCATCAAGGAGCGATTGAAGACTGCCCAGAGTCGTCAAAAATCCTATTCGGATGTTCGTCGCAGAGACTTAGAGTTCAAAGAAGATGATTAGGTATTCTTGAAGGTTTCCCCCATGAAGGGTATAATGCGATTTGGAAGGAAAGGGAAATTGAGTCCGAGGTATGTCGGGCCGTACAAAATCATTCAGAGGATTGGTCAGGTGGCGTACAAGCTTCAGCTACCACCCGAGATGTCATTAGTGCACCCGGTATTCCATGTGTCTATGTTGAAGAAGGTAGTTGGAGATCCGTCAGCTATTGTGCCGATTGAGACCATTGAAGTTAATAAAGAACTGTCATATGAAGAAATTCCAGTTTAGGCAAGTCCGAAAGTTGAGGAATAAAGAAATTGCCTCCGTGAAGGTGTTATCACAAAACCAGCAGGTTGAAGAGGCTACTTGGGAGGCCGAAGAAGAGATGAAAAAGAAGTATCCTAACTTGTTTGTATAAGCTATGCAACCTTTCTATAACTGTCACCTATGGATTCTTGTATCACTTGTTTAGTTAATGAAAAGGTGCTTCTTTCTAAATATATTATATGTGAGACCACAGTAGGTGTTGTTATGAGTTATGCTACGCCATTGGGTTATATATATGTTTTGAGGATGTGTTTCCCGGGCTCTCTGACAGGTGGATAGGCCTAGTTACAGGGGGAAACTCTGGCAAAATTTTTGGAAATTTAGGGAGTTAGTCAAATTTGGGACTGCTGGTGTGTGGTATGAAAACTGAGTTGCATAAGATGCTAATAGTGAACCATGACACTCATTTGAGGACGAATGATCTTAAGTGGGGGAAGATGTAAGACCCCGTAAATTTTTTCCTAAAAACTGGGGCTCGCAAGCTCGCCGCTGTTCGGACTTTTTGGATTGAAGAGTGCGCTGGAGAGTTGAAGGAAAATATTTTGTAGAAATAGGCATTTCTGCGGCCCATTATGAGGCCACATAATCACTCTGCGGGCCGTAGAATGGCCGCAGAGTGAAGCAGCTACTTGGGCCATTTTGATGTCAACTTCGCGGCCAATTATGCGACCGCATAACCATTTCGCGGGCCGCACTTTGATCACATAATCAGCCTTAGTATTTTTATGGAGGGAGGTTCTACGGTACATTATGCGACCACAGAACAGGTCTGCGGGCCGCATAACCACCGCAGACCCAGGCAGATATTTTCCAGATTTTGGCATCAAATTATGCTGCCGATATTCGCACCGCATATCCATTTGACAGTCGCATATGCGACCGCATATCCTATTCCGGAGCTTCATTTTTGGGTTTTTATAACCCGACCCTACTTCGTTAATTAGATGTTTTTTCTCATTTTTGAGCTAACATATGACATTTTGAGAGTGAGAGAGTGCCCTAGAGTGTGAGAATGATCTTCAACAAATTGTCCTTCAATTCTTGCTCGAATCTTTAAAGATTAACAAGGAAAACTCACTAGGTCTTCATCCTAAAGGTAAGATTCTACACCCTAACCCTCAATTTCGAATTTTGTCTAGAATTGGGTAATTAGTAAAATAATTTTTGGGCTTGGGAGTTGTTCATCTTGCATGCATGTGCTATCAAAGGGTGTAAGAAGGTTGTCAGCTAAAAATGGTAGAGAATGGGTTGGGAATGATGGAATCTTTCACAAAAGGGCCTTAAAAACATTAATGCACACCTAGTGCTTAATAATATGCTCAAATGAGCTAGAATCATAATCATCTTTCTAATTTTGAAGTTGCTAAGAATTCTGGAACGTTTTAAAAGTTTAAGGAAGCTCAATTGAGGTATGTTGGCTAAACTCCCTTCTTCCTAGAATCGAATCCTACGGTGTTTATTTAATTGGTGTAAGTCCCAAATTGATCATTATAAAATTGGCTATTCCTAATGTGTTTGTGTTGAAGGATGTATGCTCAATATTTATTCTAAATGCTTCATCATGTCATCTTGTCACTGAGGATGTGTTCAAAATGTGGAATAGGTGTTAGAAATGTTAAGACTTCATGTCAAAATCGAATAAAGGTTGTTATGTCAAATTGTATGAAAAGTCTTTATGTGCTTAGGATTTACAAATTTCACATATGTGTACTAATGCCTTAAATGGTAGGCCTTATTATTGTTGATGATGGTAATGATGTTTGAATGTGGAAAGGGGAAACTAAAATTATGAAATACAACCAAGTGCCAAGAATGACTTTCTAATTGAGGCCACTCGTGCCAATGAATTGAAAATATGTGAAAAAAGTATGAAGTGAGTTGATTGATTGAAAAGGTAATGTCTCGGGTGAGACGGCCTAGCCGATTGGGCTGTGATCGGATGCCATACCGTACATATGGTATTGACTATGCTGGAAATGACAATTGAAATTGTGGTTATGGTTGATGTCTCAAATGAGACGACCTAGCAGATCAGGTCGTGATCGGACTCCGTATAAGAATACGGTGGTATTATGAATTATGGTATATCGGCTCTAAAGATCACCCAATCTAATAACATGGAAATTGACTTGAGAACTTATGTCATCCTTACTTGATGTTTTAGTATTGTTTGAAGCTCTTATTGAACTCATGATTGTTTTTCCCCTTGTATTATTATTCAATCTATTGTGATGGTGTTTAGTTTTATGTACTAGTACTATTCGATAGTACTAACATCCCTTTTGCTGGGGGCGCTACATCTTTAAATGGATGCAGGTGGTTTCATAGTAGGCAGTGTTGATCAGCGATAGTGGTACATCCTCTTCCCAACAGACTTGGTGAGTCCCACTTCATCCCGGGGTCATGTATTGTATCTTTTGTTCATATTATTATCACGTTTTGAGGTATAGCCGGGGCCTTGTTGCCGGCACTATCATAACACTCTTTTATATCTTTTAGAGGCTCCGTATACACTATGTGGGTTGTAAATGGGTGTTAGAAAAGTCAAAAAGATTTTGTTGTGTTTTGATCTCTTGCTCCACTCGAATCATAAGAATGTGTGCATCTTGAAACTTAAAAGTAATGTAACAAATGAGACGCTCTAGTATTGTATATATGATATTCCTACTGTCTAATTAATGAAATCATGTCTTCTCTTGATCATGGGTGAGTTGAGTACAAAGTATATAACAAGCTTGCTCGACCGGAATTACTCGGTTGAGCGCCGGTCACGCTTCCTGAGTTTGGGGCGTGACAGTGCAACCCGATCCACATATAGCCATAAGGCCCGTTGAGGCACGCAACACGATCCATACACACACACACACACATATATATATATATATATATATATATATATATATATATATATAGAGAGAGAGAGAGAGAGAGAGAGAGAGAGAAATATAAAGCCATATGGCTTGTTGCGGCGTGCAACGCGATCCACATATATATAGCCATAAGGTTCGTTGCGGCGTGCAACTCGATCCACATATATATAGCCAAAAGGTTCGTTGCGGCATGCAACCCGATCCACATATATATATTCATAAGGTTTGT
Source organism: Nicotiana tomentosiformis (assembly GCF_000390325.3). Taxonomy (NCBI): domain Eukaryota; kingdom Viridiplantae; phylum Streptophyta; class Magnoliopsida; order Solanales; family Solanaceae; genus Nicotiana; species Nicotiana tomentosiformis. Next base: position 14,630,344 of record NC_090823.1, read on the forward strand.
TGCGGTGTGCAACCCGATCCCCCCTCCCCTCCCTATATATATATATATATATAAAACTCAAAGCACGACACTCAAGCCCCAATTCAGTCACCAGTCTCTTCAGTCTCTCGGGCTCACAACACTCATGCAAAACAGCCCTGATCAATGATATGAGATGTGACAATGTATGATAACAATGACTTAGATATGACACGTAATGATGAATCTGATTGAGTACACAACTGCAATTAAACAGATAACTCAACAGCAAAGAACGACCATTGTGGGTCCCAAAATTACCAGCATATAGCCTAAACATAATTTCTAGCATGAATCACAACTCAAGTGCTCTAACACATAAAGTACAACAAAATATTCAGATTAAATAGCTACGCAGTTCCCGGGAATCGACTAAATCATAATTTTTACGATGCACGCCTACACGCCCGTCACCTAGCATGCGCGTCAACAACAACAACAACAACAACCCAGTATAATACCACTAGTGGGGTCTGGGAAGGGTAGTGTGTACACAGACCTTACCTCTACCCTGGGGTAGAGAGGATGTTTCCAAATAACCCTCGGCATCTTTCCCTCCAAGAACTTCCCACCTTGCTCTTGGGGTGACTCGAACTCACAACCGAGTATGTGCGTCACCTCAACGTAAATTACATAGCACAAATATTCGGGGTTTTCATACCTTAGAACCAAGCTTAGAAGTATTACTTACCTCAAACTACACAAAACTCTACTCCAACAAGCCCCTGTCTCGCGAAACAGCCTCCGAATGCCTCAAATCTAGCCATAAATAATTCGATACAATCAACACTAGCCAAAGGAATCAATTCCATAAGAAAATACTAAGTTCTTAATCAAAAGTCAAAAAGTCAATTCAAAAGTCGCCCCTGGGCCCACATCTCGTAACCCAACAAAAGTCACAAATTCCGGAAGCCCATTCAACCATGATTCCAACCATACCAAACTTACCAAAATCCGACACCAAATCATCACTCAAATTCCCAATTTAAACTCTCCAAATCCCTAGTCTCAAACTCCAAAATTACACCTCAAAACCATACAATCTAGGTGGGAAAATCAATGGAGTAACATAATTATTGAGTAAAAATAATCACAAATAACTTACCTCAAGAATCCCTTCGAAATCCCTCTCAAACATCGCCTAATCCCAAGCTTGAAATGTCCAAAATGATGAAAAATCACGGAAACCTTGATTTTTAATGCACTGCCCAGGCTTTCCACACTCGTGACAACTTAACCGCATCTACTGTGTCGAAGAAGCGACAATCCTTCTGATTCTGCAGTGAAACAATGGAACCAAGCCTTTGTACCTGCGGAAAATACTAAACTTCTGTGCAAACACAGGTGCGACCATTTTCCTGCTCCTGTGTTGACCCCTCGCTTTTGTGCTCAACCTCTCCGCATCTGTGACCACGCAGGTGTGGACAATCCTTCGCACCTGCAACCAAAACCTTCCTCATTCCTGGCTGCATCTACGCTTCCTAGCTTGCACATGCGACCAAAGCTCCACAGGTGCGATTGCACCAGAAGACTCCAACTACGACACCCCTTTTAACTCCAAACTTGATCCGATAATCATCCGAACTTTACCCGAGGCGCCCGGGACCTCAATCAAATATACCAACAAGTCCTAAAACACTATAAGAACTTAGTCAAGCCTTCAAATCACATCAAACATTCCTAAAACCACGGAACCGTGCATCGATTCAAGCCTAATGAACTTTTGAACTTCTAACGTCTACATCTGATGCCGAAACCTATCAAATCACGTCACATTGACCTCAAATTTTGTACAGAAGTCACAAATGACACTGCAGACCTACTCCAACTCTCGAAACCCCAATCTAACCACAAAGTCCACTCTCGATCAAACTTCTAAATTTCTAACTTTCTCCATTTCAAGCCTAATTCAACTACAGACCTCTAAATAACAATTCGGACACTCTCCTACGTCCAAAATCATCCAACAAAGCTAACAGAACCATCAAAACTCCATTTCAGAGTCGTTTACACACAAGTCTATATCCGGTCAACCTTTTCAACTTAAGCTTTCAACCTTGAGACTAAGTGTCTCAATTCATTTTGAAACTTTTTCGAACCCGAACCAACTACCCCGATAAGTCACATAGCAACTAATAAGCATAAAATGAGCAGTAAATGGGGGAACGAGGCTACAAATTTTAAAATGACCGGCCGGGTTATTACAGATAAGTTTGAAGTTAAGCAAAAACTCATTAGAAAATTATGTAGTATAGGAGAAAACTTCAGTATGTTTAGTCTGAAGTTTTAGCAAATGAACTAAACAACTTCAGCATGTTTAGTTTGAAGTTTTTAGGAAAAAACTCATTGCTAAACTGTAGACTGCAGGACAAAACTTCAGCATGTTTTAGTATTTTGAAACTTGAAACTTATCTTTTTTGTATTTACCAGCTACTTTTTATCTTTTACCACCTACTTCATCTTACATTTAATTTGTCTAACCATATAGTAGAGGACCTGAAAAGCTTTTCAATTTGATTATGTGAAATCTTTGGCTTTTCAACCTGAAGTTATTTTTTTACTATAGAAAAACTGTGGACTTATTAGGCCGAAGTTACATTTCTATTTGCATTTATCACCTACTTGTTGTCTTTTACAACCTACTTATCTTGTTATATTCAATTTCTCTGAACATAAAACAGTAAGCAGGCCTGAAAAGTTACCTTTATATTTATAGATATTAAATTGATTAGGTGCACACTTTGGCTATATTAACAATCTCTTCACTTGAAAATTTCATAGTCATCCATAGACTTCTATCATATTTCTTCAAATTTATATTCATCCATAGCCTTTTAGCTTTTTTTAAAGAAATAATGCCTGATGCTAGCGGAAGCAGAAAGCTTACAATGGATAAACTTATGTAGAAGTGGGACAGTTTAAAGTATGATGGGAATAGTACCGTAACAATGTCTAATCTTATGCAGAAGTGGGAGCAAATAAAGGCTGATTGGGAATGAATCAGACTACAGTTTTTTGCCGATGAATAATTCCAAAATAGGATGAACCTCGAACGCAGTTGTGAAGGTTATTCAACCTCGTTCGATAAGGTTGTGCCGTAGTTTGATTCCTTTAAGTTTCCCATCAGGGACGACTTTACCAAGATGGAAAATAGCTTGAAGAGTCTTTCTTATCTTATGGACAGAGTAATAATTGAACAAAATTAGTTGCGTGATCAATTCAATAAGTTGAAGTGCGATCTCATGAGACTTTGTGGTCTTTTTCCCGAGTATCCTATAATTATCTCTGACTCAGATGATGATGAGATATATCGAGAAATTGAAGAGTACTGTTCTGATGATGGTGGTGATGTTTAATTTTTTTTATCCCTATTTTTTTAATGTTTTTCTTCTGTATTTTTGTTAATGTTTTTATGGGTTTCTTTTGTTTTGTGTGATTTTTTATCTTATAATATGTTATATAAATGAAAATCATGTTTCATTTTTGTGTATAATTTTCTTGAATTTAGAAGGCTACATTCTCATTTTAATGTAATAATATAGTACGTGTCAACCTAAAATTTCATGCCTTATAAGCTGAAGTTGGCATATATAAGTTAGAAACTTCAATATTTTTGGTCTGAAATTATCATCTATAGCTTTGGACAGTCACACTTTATAGGCTGGAGTTTTTTTGCAAACATTACCCGTTAGTAGACATATATAAGGCTGTAACTATATATTTTAAGGGTAAGACTTATCCATGCTATATTTTTTGTTCATTTTCTAAAATTTCATACTAAACATGCTGAAGTTTTGTCCAGCAGACTGCAATTTTTGTAATTAGTGTTTTCGAAACTTCAGAGAAAACATGCTGAAACTTTTTTAGTTCATTTTCTAAAACTTCAAACTAAAAATGTTGATGTTTTGTCCAGCAGTATGTATTTTTCTAATGAGTTTTTGTGAAACTTCAGACTTATCCTTTTAGGCTTGAGGTATTACTTTTTATATATATGAATACTTCACGTAGAAAGGTGTAGTATTTTATTATATATATATGTATGATTTGTGTGTGTGTGTGTGTGTGTGTGTGTTAAAGATATGTATTTCACTTACAATTTTTTTTCGCTAAAGTGATTGCGTACTTTTTTAGAATGCAACCAAACATGTAAGCCGCCAACAAAAATGAGTGGTTTGTACTTTAAGTAATATTTAAACGAGTATTTTTCAATCCAAGAGATTTATTTTTTATTTCTATGAAAACAATCATATTTCACATATATAAATCAATAATGAAAGTCTAAATTCAGAATATCTATCTTCCTTTAGAATGAATTTCTTTTCCAAGGATTATTGAACGTTGGAATATTTTTCAGCGTGTTTCTTGAAATATGGATGAGGTGGTGGAGAAGACAAGTAAGTTGTTATGTTATGTCCAATTTGTTTACAACGACTGCATTTGGTAGACTTCAGTCGTACTGAGTCAGTCGCAGGGATATACCTCTTCTTTTGTCTTCTTCCTTGTAGAATCTCTACATCAGGAGGTTTTGTGATTTGAGATTCTACATTTTGTGGTATATCCCATAAATTTTGATCTCCCACAGTATTGACATGCCCTTCATATATTTTGAACCATGTTTCTCTTGAATACCATTTTGAGCAGTAATCAAATTTCTGCAAATATCTCTTATTGATAGCAGCAATTTTAAAACTCATAATTAAATTTATAAAAAAAACGCTCTCTTCTCTCTCTACCTTGGCTAATCTCATGAATCTCTAGGGAAGCCATAGTTGTGCCTAGCTCTCCCCAGCCTGTGGCTGTGGGAGAGACATGTTTAAACCCTAAAGAGAGCACCATAAACCCTACAAATACAACTACATATGTTGGACGTCTTGTTCAATCCAAACCAGCATGTATTTTGAATCAAACACAACTAAAAATAGTCAGACTTTGTTCATGGAGAACCAACGATAGTTTTTGACATGAAGGAGTGGCAACAATTTTCAAGGGAAAAAGGTTTGCACCAGGCAATCTTGATTAAAGTATCTGCACGAGCACTAGACTTGAAGGAGCTTCGAACTCTACTGCACAAATAACTTGTAGTTAAGGGACATTGTTTGATCGGATTATTAGCGCCAAGACAAGTTTTACTTAGGTTTGATCAGTTTGAAGATTTTGTAATGTCGTTGACTCGATCAGTAACTTATTTTGCACACAAGGGAGAGGAGCATCAGTGTAGAATCTTCCCATGGTCTATCGGATTTAATTCCAAGGAAGAAATAACAAAGGCAGTTGTGTGGATATCACTGCCAAACCTTGCGCCGTATCTGTTTTCGAAGAGGGATCTATTATCTATAGCTTCAGTAGTTGGTATCCCTATTGCAATTGATAAAGCTACTCAAACAAGATCAAGAACTAGCACTACTAGGGTTAAGGTAATTCTTGACCTCTCTGATAAGTTACCTAAGAGGGTACGTTTGCAGCATATTGATAATTCAACTGGTAAGGTTTTGGAGGTTTTCCAGGATATTATATATGATAACTTACTTGCATATTGCAATGTTTGCAAGCACCAAGGTCATGAAGAGGAGGTTTGTCGTTTACATTTGAAAAAATATCCAAAAGAAAATCAGATGGAGGTACATGAAGTTGAATCTGCGGGAGATAAGATTCAAGGAGACATAAGGCAGATTTTGAACGAAAAAAGAGGCTTGGCTACTGGTGATCAAAGAGCTGGTTTACCCAATGTTAATGATCAGCTGGACACAACCAAAAAATTGAAGCAGTTAGATGATGGCAAAGAAGTGGAATTAGTAGAAAAAACACACGGTGAAGGTTGAGGATCAGATGCTAGTAAGGCCCAACATATACCAGCTATTACTGGTGTTGTAACAGTTCCAGTTGCAGCTGTCGGTGCTGAGAAGATTACGACTAATACAGGTGTTGCATTAGGTCGTGGAGGTGTTGATACTGGAGCAAGTCAAGAAAACGCCAGCTGGAGAGAATAGGAGGTTGAAGGATATCCCTAATGCTACAGTTTTCGCGAGGATGCACACAACTACTGCTAGTGCATTGAAGGCTGCTGTTGATCGAGCTAATACCTCAAACAAACCTGATATTGTTCAGTAACAGGTTAGGGCATCTGGTAATATGAAGGAGATCCAAGATCATCTATTGGTTAAGGAAGTAGCAACGTTGGTGAAGTCTCAAAATCAAACTCCTACTGCTGCAATGCGATGAAATTTTCAAAGGATGGGCGTTCAAGTTTGAAGGCTGTTACTGCTGTGAATACAACTGGTGTGGTTGCTTTAGATGGTGCACTTGCTACCAGTGATGAGGCAGATGTTCAGCAAGTCCGAAAACCAGTAGTTGATCATCTCACTGCTGGTGCACAAACACTTCTCTTGAAGGCTGGAAACACTAGTTGCTTAGTGGAAAAAACACCATATGAAGTTGTACATGGGTAGACCATAATTAGTGTAAATGATGCTCTATAGGAAGATGGCGAGGGTAATAAAATTGCTGTGGCGATTGTAGAAGGATGGACAAGGGTGTCCAACAAAAAAGGCACTTCAAACACAAATAAAAGGTTGGAGGAAACTAGGGTGAATGAATTCCAAAAAGAAGGCAACATCTCGTTTGTCCTCACCAGAATTTACTAAAACACAAGCAGATGATTGAGCAGCGGGTGGTAAGGATATTCTTAGCAAAAACTTGTATGATGTTTTGAGGATTGATGAACAAATTGTATCTGCTAATATGGAGAAGAAATCACAGGATAAGGAGGGGCAACTTGTGTTAGTTGAGAATGAATATAATTTGTCCAGTAACTCCGTCACGCCTAATATTAATATCACTACTATTGGAGATCAAATTCTGGAAAATATGAACCCTTTAAACGCATTACCTGGGATCCATCCTACTGCAAATAAAGGGTTCTCTCTACAAGGGGTGACTTCTAGGAAGTTTGCTGGGGTTGGATTGAACACCTCATACCATGAGGTACCTTCAAATGAGATGTTTGATCGATCTATACAACCTACACATAATCAGGACACATTGTCCATGATGTCGTCTGTAATAAAAAAATCCAAAAGGAGGGACAAACTACGCAAGTGATGAACATGAAGATGAGATGAATGAAGACGAGTCAAGTGAGGAACATGTCCAGAAGTTAAACGAGCTAGAGGAGGTATTTATCTCTAGGTGTAAAACCTGGGCTGACCAAGTAGAAGAAGATGAAGAAGGTGAAGAAAATTATGTTGATGATTCCCAGGAGCTAAACACTCAAGAAACTGGTTAGTCAACACGACAAGGTGATAAAGAAAAGGAAGGGGCAGTAACTGTGGTTGAGCAGGATGCTAATCCATCTCCTAGTGTGCAAAGCAAGAATAAGCTACGCTCTAATGCTGCAGTTTTTGTTCCTACTAGACAACAACTATCAGGTACGGTTTCTAAGCTTAATTTGATCCAAAAATCCATTGGATAGATAACTAATACAAGTAGAGTGGCTGCACAATATAACTTGACTCATACAAACATCCTCCAAGCTCTTATATCTCATGACATGGATACTTTAAAAGCTCTTGATAATTTGAGGAACGAGAAAGGAGCTCTAGTGCCCGGATACAATCCTATTGAAGATTTTGGGGTGGATATGGGTAAAAATTGGTATGAAGAAGGGGAAGAAGAAGAACTACTGGATGCATCCTTTAAAGATGTAGCTAGGGAGGGAGATCTTTCACCTAGACATATGAGAAGTGGATCGAAAAAAAATAAGAAAGCACATGAGAGGCAACATAGTTGGGATGGAAAGGTCACACAAGAAGTTGTCAATAGGAAACTTCCAATGAGAGTTGCAAAACAAAGAGTGGCTTCCCCTTCCACCTCCACAAGATCAAATAGGTCCAAGATGAAATTATGAAGTTTGAAGCATTTTTGAAGGTAGTTGAAGAAGAAGTCAAGGAGTTACAAGTTGAAGAGTTCACAAGGTTGAAGAAAGAGGGGCAAGACTCAATTTTTTACCTTTTTTTATTTTTTCATTTTTTGAGTATCATCATTTATAATATCATCACCGAGTATGTTATAAACTCTGTGATGATTATAGAATACTTAGTCCTTTCTAGTTCTTACTTTTTACATGCTTGCTAGTAGGTGAGGATATTTTATGCCTCAATAGGATTTATAAGGTAAGGTCTAGTCCAGGATGTGTTTGCTTATGTCCTATGCCTTTGGGAATGTATCCAAATGGCTATGAGATTATATGTCCTCGTGAGACTTTGCCGGCAGCTACACCATGATCCTCTGCATAAGGTTGCCATCATAAGGCAATGGAGGTGCAGATGAGTGATTATATAGCCAAGGCATAGAGGCAATACTACTGTAGCTTTTGCCCCCCTTACTTGTACTCTTCCATTGTGGTTTTTTCTTTTATTATTAATAAAATAGCTACTAGGCAACCCACCTAGTAGTATAATTTGCTAAAAAAAATAGCAGCAATTGTATGTGGACAGGGCAATTCATCAAGTTGGAATTCCAAGCAGTCATAAGTTCTCTTCCTTAAGTCCACAATGAATTCCATTCCTTCATTATTTATTCTAAACAATATTTAATCAAGGTTGAACACCTAAGAAGGAATAAAGAAGTAAAAAAAACTATATCAGTGTATTATTGCTTCAAAAAAAAAAGTATGAAGTTTTTATCTGTAAGAAGTAAATCACTTCAGACATAAAAAGCTGAAGTTATTATGCATTAGTTAATTACTTTAGAAAAAACATGCTGAAGTAAATTCTAAAGTTGATAAATATACTTACAAACATTTTGCAAGCCAAGTGTATCTTCTTATTCATCTCTTCTTCTGCCCTTATTGATACTTTGTGAAACGTTTCATATGCTGCTTTTCTCCGTTCATAAAACCACTGTCCCAACTTTTCTTGGAAGAAATCTAACATTCTTAAAACATGCATCTATCTCGCTTTTTGTAAAACGAAATTCATTGATTCTACCATGTTTGTTGTCAGCATATCATAACGTCACCGTGGGACCTACGATCAAGCCCATCTCTCTGGCGGCTCCTCAATTATGCAATTATATGTTTTCTTGTCAATACTTTTGATCTGGGACATTAACTAATTAAAATCTTTATATCTGTATGATCTTGCAGCGCTTTGAAAAAGATTTATTACCGTGCCTTTTGCATGTCTTTGCTTTAAATTCTTCTCAAAGTGATAGAGGCAGATTCTATGGTGAGCTTCAGGATAAATTTTTCTAATCCCATTTGCGATCGATTGGTTTCTATCTGATAAGAAAACTAGTTCACGACGGACTTCAATTTCTTTTCACATTTCCCCGAAGAACCAAATGTATGCATCATTATTTTCTGAAGCTGCTACACCAAAAGATAGAGGAAAGATTTGATTGTTTGCGTCCTTTGATACAGCAACATATAGAACACCGTGATATTTTAACTTTAAAAACATTGCATCTACTGCAATAACAGGTCTACAGTAACGCCAACTAGCTATTGATGCCTCAGGAGCAAAGAACATGTAAGCAAACATGTACAGGTGAAACACAAAAAACAAAATCATAAGGTGTGAAGTTTTTAAATAGGAACATTTGAAACTTCAGACTGATGGTTATTATTTTTTTGCTTACTGATTCTGCTCATCTCTTTTTATGCTAGTGCACGTCCTTGAGTTTCTATGCACCATCATGTGTAGGTATGAATAAAGAATCTGGTAGTTCTCTTCTGGTGTTCCTCTTATAAAAGTAATAGCTTTTTGAATAGCATTCCATGCCTTGTGATATCCAATGTCAATTCCAATTTTTTTTCATTTCACTTTCTACAAAAGCTGGTGTAACCTCAATCGTTTTATCCCGAACATGTTCTAAAATTTTCTCACTTATAAAATTTGATGTAGCATGCTTCTGATATGAATTTCTTGCATCAACCGAGCATTCATGGTTATTATAAAATTCTATCACCCTGAAAAGTGTGAAATTTTTTATACTGGTAGCACGTACATTCCAACCACATTTCTCCACGATGCATTTCAGCTCGTATCTCTTTGAACATGATCTAACATCAATGACTTCAACCTTTTGGTTTATCTCCAAGCTGCAGAAAAATTTAGTCATGCTCTTCTTGTTCTCAAAAAATGATCCTACTTTTATATCCTCAAGAAATGCATCGTGCCTAAGTATTTTAAATTGTGGAGATTCTTTTAGCTTTCTCCTCACTCTTTTCCTTGATTTTTTAGAAGCAGTAGAAGTTTCAATAATTTCTTCAATTGTATATGATGTTATCGGTATAATTTCTATATTTTCTTAATTTTGGTTGTAGCTTATCATTGCAGGAGATAACAAAAAACTTGTTGGATTGTTTGTTGAATGTCTATTTGCATTATTAGGTGTCCTTATTCCATTATTGGTTGTTCTACTTCATGTTGATAATCAACAAGTTGTTCTGAATGTAGCGTATGTGCAAGAGATGGTTTGAATGTTGCAGATTCTAAAGCAGCTCTACTATCAAAAAGTAGTGTATTTTTTTGACGACAAAATGGCAATTCTTGAAGGCTGAATAAATTGTTAGCAAATGTATACAGGTTCTGAGTTCTTCATCTGAAGTTAGAAGCATCCCTTTTATTACGACCCAAAACTCACTATAGGCCGTGATGGCGCCCAACGTCACTATTAGGCAAGCCAACAGTGAACTACTAACTTGATTAGGCATTTTATTATTTTCAAAATCGTGAATTTTATTAGATAAAGAAATCACCGCAATTAAATTATGGAAACTTATACTTTAAATAGAATAGATAATAAGAGTATATAAATGCTACGCAAAATCACTAACAACATCTACTCAAGTGAATGAGCATTTACTAAGGAGTACGATAATAATACAACATCTGTCCGGAATGTAAATAAGATAGGATAGAGTAAATAGTACGATGGAGACTTTGTGGGCTGCGATACGTGGCCTGGAATGCAGGTCACCATAAAGTCTCCTCAGCAGCTGTGGCTACGCGCCAAGATAACCACCCATTTGAACATGTCAGATCCTGCACATTTAGTGCAGAAGTACAACATGAGTACGTAAATAAACACGTACCCAATAAGTATCTAGACTAACCCCGGAGAAGTAGTGATGAGGGGTCGACATCGACACTTACTAGAGGTCTAATAAAGCAATATAATAAATCATAAGCAGATATGAAGCACACAACAATAATGGGATAAATCTGTCAGTTACATAATCTTCCAAAAATTTCTTTTAAACGTATGAATTTCTCAGTCTCGTATTCTACCTCAATAGCTCAGATGTATCAAGTGCCAATACCAAGCGGATAAGGAATACCATATAAAATGCCATGCATCAATGGAAAGATAATCTTGTGAATATTCAGACTGCCAGCGATATAACGCACGATTATGCCGAGGTCGTACAGCTCGATCCAGAATAATGTGTACACTGCTGAGAGTCGAGCGGCATGAACCATATATGCATCTATTATAATGTCAAGGTGTTCGTACGCTCCATAAGAAAGGAAGAAAATCATCAAATTACAAGACACGTGCTTGCAATACACTACATGAGTACATGAGCATAAAGTGAATATAACCTTTACCGTTTCTCAAATAACATGCCAACTACTCATGGTGATTAGGCTCGGCCTAATATATATATATATATATATATATATATATATATATATATACATTTCTAAATCAATTTCAATTATAAATTCAATCAGTTAATCCAGCAGAATGAGTTCAACAACAACAACAACAATCTAGTAGAATCCCACTAGTGGGGTCTGGGGAGGGTAGAGTATATGGAGACCTTACCCCTACCCCGAAGGGATAGAGAGGCTATTTTCGGGAGACCCTCGGCTCAGAGACAATAGATCTGTAACAACAATAGAAACCAGAAAAATAGTATCAACATCGTAAAATACAACAAATAAATGGAAAGGCCAAAATGTGAAAGACAGAAAAAATGTGAAACACAATAAAAACCGCTAGCAATCCTAGAAAAAAACACTATCAGACTAGCCGGTGCAGCAAGGAGAAATGCTCGACTACCCCATATCCTACAATCCTAATGTTCGACCTCCACACCTTCCTATCAAGGGCCATGTCCTCGAAAATCTAAAGTCGCGCCATGTCCTGACTGAGCACCTCGCCCCAATACTTCTTAGGTCGCACTCTACCTCTTCTCGTACATGCAAGAGACAACTGCTCATACCTCCTAACCGGAGCATCTAGGCTCCTCCTCCGCACGTGCCCGAACCATCTTAGCCTCGCTTCCCGCATCTTGTCATCCAAAGGAGCCATGCCCACCCTCTCCCGAATATCCTCATTCCTAATCTTATCTATCCTAGTGTGCCTGCACATCCATCTCAACATCCTTATTTCTACTACTTTCATCTTCTGGGTATGTGAAATCTTGACTGGCCAACACTCAGCCCCATACAAGATGGTCAGTCTAACCATCGCTCTATAGAACTTACCTTTAAGGTTCGGTGGCACATTCTTGTCACACAGGACTCCAAACGCTAACCTGAATTTCATCCGCCCCACTCCGATACGGTGCATGACATCCCCATCGATCTCCCCATATCCCTGGATAATAGAACCTAGGTACTTGAAACTCTCTCTCTTAGTGATGACTTGTGAGTCAAGCCTCACTTCCACATCCACTTTCCCCGACACGTCACTCCACTTAAACTCCAAATATTCTATCTTGGTCCTACTTAACTCGAAACCTTTAGACTCCAGGGCCTGCCTCCATACCTCCAGTCTCTCGTTAATGCCGTCTCGCATCTCATCAATCAGAACTATGTCATCAGCGAACAGCATACACCAAGGCACCTCTCCTTGAATATGATGTGTCAGTGCATCCATCGCTTGGGCAAATAAGAACGGGTTGAGCGCAGATCCTTGGTGTAAACCCATAACCACCGGAAGAGGCTCTGAGTCCTCTCATAGTCCTAACCTAAGTCTTAACTCCATCATACATATCTTTTATCGCCCTAATATAAGCTACCGGTACACCTTTCACCTCCATGCGTCTCCAAAGAACGTCCCTAGGGACCTTGTCATACGCCTTCTCTAGGTCAATAAACACCATATGCAAATCCCTCTTCCTATCTCTGTACTGTTCCACCAACCTCCTAATAAGGTGGATAACTTCCGTAGTAGAACGACCCAGCATAAACCCGAACTAATTTTCAGATATAGACATTGCCCTCCTTACCCTCCCCCTCCCTTCCACCACCCTATCCCAAAATTTCATGGTATGACCCAGTAACTTGATACCATTATTGTTGTTACAATTCTGGATATCACCTTTGTTCTTGTACAACGGAATCATCATACTCCAACTCCACTCATCTGGCATCCACTTCTTCCTGAAAATAACATTAAACAGCCCAGTCAGCCACTCCAATCCTGCTATACCCATATACCTCCAAAATTCTACTGGTATCTCGTCTGGTCTGGCCGCTTTGCCCCGACTCATAATAATTCAAATATTACATAATAAAGTACTAAGTCTACCCGGACATAAAGATGCTTCAGGTACATACGAACTCTCGTCACCTCGTGTGTACGTAGCACCCACAACTAGTAGTACATAACAATTATATCACCTAGGGGTAGTTTCCCCTCACAAGGTTAGACAGGAGACTTACCTCGCTCTGAAGTTCCACGACTGACTCCAATGCCTCTGTAACTCTCAAACCAATGCCCATCGATCTGAAACTAGTCAAACAAGGTGCAAATCAATCAAAATATACTCCAATTTGAATAATTTATCAATTTATAATAATTCTCAACTCCACTCGAAAAGTCAACAAAATCAACCCTCATGCCCACTGTCACGACCCGAAATTCCCACCTTCGGACCGTGATGGCGCCTAACATTTTACTTTCTAGGCAAGCCAACGTTAGAATAATATTATCCATTTTTAAAATAATTTTTAAATTTATTAATAGCAAAGAAATAAACGCGGAAGTAAGGTCTGGAATATAATGATTAATCCATAAAAACAACAGTGTCTAAATACCATCCCAAAATTGGTGTCATAAGTGCATGAGCTTCTAGAATAAATACAAATAAAGGTTTGAATAAAATAAAGCTGTCTGGAAATAAACACACAGCTAAAGTAAAATAGATGGGTACTTCAGAACTGCGGACGCCATTCAGTTTTACCTCAAGTCTCCTCCGAATAGCTGAAATTCGAGCAAGTCTATAGCATGCCTCTGGGACCAACTCCGAAATCTGTACAAAAAGTGCAGAGTGTAGTATCAGTACAACCGATCCCATGTACTGGTAAGTGCTGAGCCTAACCTCGACAAAGTAGTGACGAGGCTAAGGCAGTTCACTTACATTAACCTGTACGCAATATTAATAACAACAACAAATAATAGAAATAAATGAGGTAACTCATTTATAATAATTGAAGCCAACTCAGCAGTCATAATCCATTATTATTTCACCCAATTCTGTTGCAGCGTGCAACCCCTCTCACAATATATTCACATTCAATTATGTTGCAGCGTGCAACCCGCTCTCCCAATATATTCCTTTTAAACAAGTCTGTCATATACTTATTTCAATCAAGTATATATATAAACTTTTAAATAAGTCTGTTGCGGCGTGCAATCCAATCCCCCAATATTGACTTTTTAATAAGTCTATTCCGGCGTGCAATCCGATCCCCCAATATTGACTTTTAAATAAGTCTATTGCGGCATGTAATCTGATCCCCCAATATATATATATATATATATATATATATATATATATATATATATATATATATATATATATATATATATACACACACTTTCATTTTCGTTGCGGCGTGCAACCCGTTCCCCCAATATAATTTTAAACAACTCATAAATATAATAAAACTTACTCCAATAAATACTGCGTCCAATGAGAAATTATTAAGTATCAAGGCACACAATAATTATAAGTTATTTATGAACCAAACAATGAAAAATAATAATTTATTATGAAAATCATTGAGAAATTAGGTAGTTTAATATTTAATATGCTAAATGTCAAATAACAATTCAAACACATATTTCAAATAGCATGTAACAATTAATGCAGGAATTCAAGAATTAATATTTGACAAAGAATAGGAGAGAAATAATTATTATAATAATTAATTTATGATTTTTCAAGTAAGCAGGCAAATAATTAATTTGACGACGTATAGACACTCGTTACCTCACCTATACATCATTCACATGCAATTCACATAATAAATAATTTAAGGGTTCTATTCCCTCAAGTCAAGATTAACCACGACACTTACCTCGCTTTGTAAATTTCAATCAATTACTCAACCATAGCTTTTCCTTTAAATTTGTCTCCAAAAGCTTCAAATCTATTCACAAATAATTCGATATATTCAATACTAATCATAGGAATTAATTCCATATGAATTTATAAATTTTCCAAATAAAAATTCGAAATTCATTTAAATATTCAACAGTGGGACCCACATCTCAAATGCCGAAAAAAATCATGAAATCCGAACACCCGTTCCTCTACGAGTTCAACCATACAAAAATTATCCAATTCCGATATCAAATGGACCTTCAAATCTAAATTTCTCGTTTTTGGAAGATTTTAGAAAAATCTGATTTTTCTTCCATAAATTCACGGATTCATGATATAAACGAGTATGAAATCATGAAATATAATCAATATAGGATAAGAAACACTTACCCCAATGTTTCCCGTAAAAATCGCCCAAAACTTTGCCTTAACCGAGCTCAAAACGACCAAAATGTGAAAATAATAACGGACTCTTCGATATATACACTACCCAGGCATTTCCGCACCTGCAGTGCCTCGGTTCGCACATGCGAGCTCGCATCTGCAAGAAAAATCTCGCATCTGCGAAATGGGGCTGCCATGCGAGGCCTCACACCTGCAGAGGAAAAATGCGCACATGTGTTGCCTTCGCTTCTGCGATTCTTTTGTCCGCTTCTGCGGACGCGCGGGTGCGTGCAGGTTTTTGCACCTGTGGACTTTTGCCTAGCCACGCCCGGCGCATCTGTGATCGAAGGCTCGCTTCTGCGAGCTCGCACCTGCGGTCAAAAGTCAAATTCTTGATCCGATTTCAATCCATATCACTCTCGGGGTACTCGGGACCCCGTACGAATATACCAACAAGTCCAATAACATAATATGGACTTACTCGTGGTCTCGTATCACGTCAAACAACGCTGGAATTACCATTCACACCCCGATTCAAACTTTGAGTTTTAAACTTTTCAATTTGCAAATCTCATGCCAAAACATATTAAATGAATCCGGAATGACTTCAAATTTGGCACACAAGTCATAAATGACATAACAGAGCTGTTCAAATTTTTAGAATCGGATTCTGGCTCCAATATCAAAAAGTCAACGCTATGGTCAAACTTGGAAATCTTTAGCCTTTAAATTACTAGTTTCCGTTAAATGATCATAACTTGAGCTAGGGACCTCCAAATTAAATTCCGGGCATACGCCCAAGTCCCAAATCACGATACGGAGCTACTGGAACTGTCAAAACACTGTTCCAGGTCCGTTTGATCAAAATATTGACCAAAGTCAACTCCGTTAAGTTTTAAGGCTTTATTTCACATTTTAATCTATTTTTCACATGAAAACTTTTCGAAAAATTTTATGACTGCGCACGCAAGTCGAGGAATGATAATTAGTGCTTTTTAAGGTCTTTGAAAATATAATTACTTATAAATTTAAAGATGACATTTTGGGTCATCACATTCTCCACCTCTAAAACAAGCATTCGTCCTCGAACGGAGTTAGAAAAAGTAGCAGAGCTGGAGAAAAGGAGTGGATATTTACTCCCCATGTTCGACTCGGACTCCCAGGTAGATGCCTCTACCGGCTGACCTTTCCATTGCACTCAAACTGAAGAATAACTCGTAGACCTCAACTGTCGTACCTGCCGGGCTAGAATAGCCACCGGCTCCTCCTCGTAAGTCAAATCTCTGTCCAATTGGACTGAGCTGAAATCTAACACATGGGACGGATCACCATGATATTTCGGGAGCATAGACACATGGAACACCGGATGAACCCCTAATAAACTAGGTGGCAATGCAAGACTGTAGGCTACTTCACCCACCCTTTCAAGAATTTCAAAGGGTCCGATATACCTAGGGCTCAACCTGCCCTTCTTTCCGAACCTCATTACACCTTTCATAGGTGAAACCCAGAGCAATATTATTTCTCCAACCATGAATGCAATATTACAAACTTTACGGTTGGCATAACTCTTTTGCCTAGACTGAGCTGTGCGAATTCGATCCTGAATAATCTTGACCTTATACAAGGAATCCTCTACCAAATCGGTACCCAACAACCGAGCCTCTCCCCGTTCAAACCAACCAACTGGTGATCGGCATCGCCTTCCGTATAAGGCCTCATATGGAGCCATCTGAATGCTTGACCGGTAGCTATTATTATAAGCAAACTCCGCAAGTGGAAAGAAATGATCCCAAGAACCTCCAAAGTCTAAAACACAAGCGCAAAGCATATCTTCCAATATCTGAATAGTGCACTCTGACTGTTCGTCTGTCTGTGGATGAAATGTTGTACTCAACTCCACCCGCGTGCCTAACTCATGTTGTACAGCCCTCCAGAAATGTGAGGTAAACTACGTACCTCGATCTGAAATAATAGACACGGGCACACTGTGAAGGCGGACAATCTCACGAATGTAAATTTCAGCTAACCTCTCTAAAGAATAGGTAACTGCCACTGGAATGAAATGTGCTGACTTGGTCAACCTATCCACAATGACCCAAATTGTGTCAAATTTTCTCTGAGTCCGTGGGAGCCCAACAACATAATCCATAGTGATACGCTCCCACTTCCACTCAGGAATTTCTAACTTCTGAAGCAAACCACCAAGTCTCCGATGCTCGTACTTAATTTGCTGACAATTCTGACACTGAGCTACATATGCAACTATATTCTTTTTCATTCTCCTCCACCAATAATGGTGCCGCAAATCTTGATACATTTTGGCGGTACCTGGATGAATAGAATACCTGGAACTGTGTTCTTCTTCAAGAATTAATTCACGAAGCCCATCCACATTAGGCACACAAATACGACCCTACATTCGCAGAACCCCATCTTCCCCCACAATAACCTGTTTGGCATCACCATGCCACACCATGTCCTTAAGGACACGTACTTGAGGATCATCATACTGCATCTCCCTGATGCGCTCATATAAAGAAGACCGAGCGACTGTGCAAGCTAGAACCCGACTGGGTTCTGAAACATCTAACCTCACGAACTGATTAGCCAAAGTCTGAACATCTGTAGCTAACGGCCTCTTACCAGCCAGAATATACGCAAGACTGCCCATACTCACATCCTTTCTACTCAAAGCATCGGCCACCACATTGGCCTTTCCGGGGTGATACAAAATGGTGATATCATAGTCTTTCAACAACTCCAATCATTTTCTCTGCCTCAAATTAAGATCCTTTTATTTGAACAGATACTGAAGGCTACGATGATCAGTAAATACCTCACACGAGACACCGTAGAGGTAATGCCTCCAAATCTTCAGTGCATGAACAATGGCTGCCAATTCTAAGTCATGAACAGGATAATTCTTCTCGTGAACTTTCAACTGCCGCAGCACATATGCAATTACCTTACTATCTTGCATTAATACTGCACCAAGCCCAATGTGAGATGCGTCACAATATATCGTATACGATCTTGAACCTGTGGGTAATACCAATACTAGCGTCGTAGTCATAGCTGTCTTGAGCTTCTGAAAGCTCATCTCACACTCGTCTAACCATCTAAATGGGACACCTTTCTGGGTCAATCTGGTCAATGGGCTCGCTATAGATGAAAACCCTTCCACAAACCGACGATAATAACCTGCTAAACCCAGAAAACTCTGAATCTCTGTAACTGAAGTAGGTATTGGCCAATTATGAACAACCTCAATCTTCTTAGGATCCACCTTTATGCCTTCTGCCGATACAACATGCCCCAAAAAGGCAACTGAGTCTAACCAAAACTCACATTTTGAGAACTTGGCATATAACTGATTATTCTTCAAGGTGTGAAGCACACTTCGAAGATGCTGCTCATGTTCCTCTCGACTGCTGGAGTAAATTAAGATATCATCAATGAATACAACCACAAAAAAATCTAAATAAGGCTTGAACACCCGATTCATCAAATCCATAAATGTTGTTGGGGAATTTGTCAACCCAAATGATATCACTAGGAATTCGTAATGCCCATACCGAGTTCGAAAAGCTATTTTAGGGATATCAGATGCCCTAATCTTTAACTGATGGTAACCAAACCTCAAATCAATCTTTGAAAATACTTTGGCACCCAGAAGCCGATCAAATAAGTCATCAATTCTTGGCAGCGGATATTTGTTTTTGATAGTGGCCTTGTTCAACTATCGATAATCTATACACATCCGCATAGAGCCATCTTTCTTCTTTACAAATAATACTGGTGCACCCCAGGATGAGACACTAGGTATAATGAATCCCTGATCAAGCAAGTCTTGTAACTGGTCTTTCAATTCTTTCAACTCTGGTAGGGCCATACGGTATAGTGGAATAGAAATGGGCTGAGTGCCCGAAGCCAAATCAATACAGAAGTCAATATCTCTGTCGGTTGGCATCCCAGGCAAATCTGCAGGAAATACTTCTGGAAATTCACGAACAACTGGTACTGAGTCCATAGAAGGGACATCTGCACAGGGATCGCGAATATAAGCCAAATAGGCTAGACACCCTTTCTCTACCATACGCTGAGCTTTCATATAAGAAATAACCCTGCTGGCAGAATGACCAGGAGTTCCTTTCCACTCTAACCTAGGTAACCCCGGCATAGCTAGGGTCAATGTCTTGGCATGATAATCCAATATATTATGATAAGGTGACAGCCAATCCATACCCAAGATGACATCAAAATCTACCATATCAAGAAGTAGAAGATCCACACTAGTCTCAAGATTACAAATAGTAACCACACACGAACGATAGACATGGTCTACTACAACAGAGTCTCCCACCGGTTTAGATACATAAACAGAAGCACTCAGAGAATCACAAGGCACAACTAAATATGAAGCAAAAGAGGAGGACACATAGGAATAAGTAGATCCTGGATCAAATAGAACTGAAGCATCTCTTTTGCAAACTAGAATAATACCTATGATCACAGCATCAGATGACTCGGCCTCAGGCCTAACTGGAAAAGCATAAAATCGGGGCCGGGCCCCACTACTCTGAATTGCGTCTCTGGGACGGCCTTTAACTGGCTGGACTCAACCTTTAACGGTCCGACCTCCACCTCTAATGGCCTGACCTCCACCTCTAATGGCCTAACCTCCCCCTCTAGCTACCTGACCCCTACCTCTAGCTGGCTGAGTAGGAGGTGAAGCAACCGGTGCCGGTATGATGGCACGAGAATCTTGCCGAGATCTGTTACTCGCCAATCTAGGGCAATACCTCCGGATGTGACCAATGTTTCCACACTCATAACACCCATCCTGATGTCATGGCTGCTGAAGCTGAAGTTGACCCAGATGGGCCGGATAACCACTGTAGTAACTCTAGAGTGGTGGTGCACTGATAGGAGCTGAATGTGCACTGAATACTGGCTGCCCAAAGTAAAGCATAATAGGACAGTGACTCCCTGAAGTACCGGGAGATGCATGAAGTGCTGAATGAAACGGTCTGGGAGGATGACCCCTACCAAAATTACCTCTGCCTCCAGATGAGGCAACACTGAAACCACCGAACTGACGAGGCCTCTTATCGGACCTCTGCCCTCTTTCCTGTAAAAGAACCATCTCGATCCTCCTTGCGACATTAGCAGCTGCCTGAAAAGAAATCTCATTTCTGGTCTCCTTGGCAATCTAAAGTCTGATCGGGTGAGTGAGTCCCTCAATAAACCTCCTCACTCTCTCTCCCTCCGTAGGTAGTAAAATGAGAACATGATGGGCCAAATCCACAAAACGAGACTCATACTGAGTAACAATCATATTGCCCCTGCTGTAGATGCTCAAATTGCTTGCGGAATTCCTCTCTCCGTGTGATAGGGAGGAACTTTTCGAGAAATAGCTGAGAGAACTGCTCCAATGTAAGTCCAGGCAATCTGACTGGTTGGGTCAATGTATAATCTCTCCACCACCTCTTGGCTGAACCCGTCATCTGAAATACAGCAAAATCAACCCCATTGGTCTCAACTATACCCATGTTCCGCAGCACCTTATGGCAGTGTTCAAGATAATCCTGCGGGTCCTCAGAAGGTGTACCACTGAAGTGAACTGGAAAGAGCTTGGTAAACTTATCCAATCTCAATAAGGCCTCAAAAGACATGGTGGGTCTATCACTGATCTGTGCTGCAACAACTGGCTGAACTACCCCAACTGGCGGGGCTGCTGGAGCCTGATTCTGGGGAGCCATCTGCTCCGGAGCGGGAGTAGTGGGAGTTTGTGCTCATCCCCCAGCCTGTGAGATGGCTGGTGCCACTGAAAATGTACTATTCTGGGCCACGCCCTCCATAAGACTTACCAAACGGACTAGAGCGTCCTGAAGTACTAGAGTGGCTATGAATCCTTCCCGGACATGAACTGGTCCAACTGGTACATTCTGAACTGGAACCTCCTCCTGAAGGTCCACCTGAGGTTCTTCAACAGGTGCAGCTGCTCGAGCTATAGGCTGAGCTCTACCTCGGCCTCTGCATCAGCTTCTAGCACGACCTCGACCTCAACCTCTACCCCTGGCCATAGTTGCCACCGGGGGTTCTAGTCCCTGTCCATCGGTAGAGGTATTACATGTTCACACCATCTGCGAGAGAATAAGAGTAGAATGGTTCAATCATCGATGATAGAATAAAATCGCACGACAAAATAAGAAATAAGTGATATTGTTCCTAAACTTCATAGCCTCTGAGAGATAAGTACAGACGTATCCGTACTGATCCTTCAGACTCTACTAAGCTTGCTCGTGACTCGTGAGACCTATGTAACCTAGTGCTCTGATACCAACCGTCACGACCCAAAATTCCCACCTTCGGACCGTGATGGCGCCTAACATTTCACTTTCTAGGCAAGCCAACATTAGAATAATATTACCCATTTTAAAAATAATTTTTAAATTTATTAATAACAAAGAAATAAACGCGGAAGTAAGGTTTGAAATATAGTGATTAATCCATAAAAACAACGGTGTCTAAATACCATCCAAGAATTGGTGTCACAAGTGCACGTGCTTCTAGAATAAATACAAATAAAGGTCTGAATAAAATAAAGCTGTCTGGAAATAAACACACAGCTAAAGTAAAATAGACGGGAACTTCAGAACTACGAACGCCATTTTATACCTCAACTCTCCTCGGAATCGCTGAAATCCGAGCAAGTCTATAACACGCCGTTGGGACCAACTCTGAAATCTGCACAAGAAGTGCAGAGTGTAGTATCAGTACAACCGACCCCATGTACTGGTAAGTGCTGAGCCTAACCTCGACGAAGTAGTGACGAGGCTAAGGCGGTTCACTTACATTAACCTGTACGCAATATTAATAAAAATAACAAATAATAGAAATAAATCAGGTAACTCATTTATAATAATGGAAGCCCACCCAACAGTCATAATCCATTATTATTTCACCCAATTCTGTTGCAGCGTGCAACCCTCTCTCACAATATATTGACATTCAATTCTGTTACAGCGTGGAACCCATTCTCCCAATATATTTCTTTTAATCAAGTCTGTCATATATATATATATATATATATATATATATATATATATATATATATATATATATATATATATATATAATTTCAATCAAGTATATATATAGACTTTTAAATAAGTCTGTTGCGGTGTGCAATCCGATCCCCCAATATTAACTTTTAAATAAGTCTATTGCGGCGTGCAATCCGATCTCCCAATATTCACTTTTAAGTAAGTTTATTGCGGCGTGCAATCCGATCCCCCAATATATATATATATATACACACACATTTATTTCGGTTGCGGCGTGCAACCCGTTCCCCCAATATAATTTTAAACAACTCATAAATGTAATAAAGCTTACTCCAATAAATACCACGTCCAATGAGAAATTATTAAGCATCAAGGCACACAATAATTATAATTTATTTATGAACCAAACAATGACAAATAACAATTTTTTATGAAAATCATAGAGAAATTAGGTAGTTTAATATTTAATATGCTAAATGTCAAATAACAATTCAAACACATAATTCAAATAGCATGTAACAATTAATGCAGGAATTTAAGAATTAATATTTGAAAAAGAATAGGAGAGAAACAATTATTATAATAATTAATTTATGATTTAAAATAATTTATTTTTTTTCAAGTAAGCAGGCAAACAATTAATTTGACGACGTATAGACACTCGTCACCTCGCGTATACGTCGTTCACATGCAATTCACATAACAAATAATTTAAGGGTTCTATTCCCTCAAGTCAAGGTTAACCACGACACTTACCTCACTTTGCAAATCTCAATCAACTACTTAACCACAGCTTTTTCTTTTAAATTTGTCTCCGAAAGCTTCAAATCTATTCACAAACAATTCGATATATTCAATACTAATCATAGGAATTAATTCCATATGAATTTATAAATTTTTCGGATAAAACTCCGAAATTTATTTAAATATTCAACAGTGGGACCCACGTCTCAAATCCCAAAAAAATTACGAAATCCAAACACCCGTTCCTCTACGAGTTCAACCATACAAAATTATCCAATTCCGATATCAAATAGACCTTCAAATCTAAATTTCGCGTTTTTGGAAGATTTTAGAAAAATCTAATTTTTCTTCCATAAATTCACAGATTCATGATATAAACGAGTATGGAATCATGAAATATAATCAATATAGGATAAGAAATACTTACCCCAATGTTTCCCGTGAAAAGCGTCCAAAATTGTGCCTTAACCAAGCTCAAAACGACCAAAATGTGAAAATAATAACGGACTCTTCGATATATACACTACCCAGGCATTTCTGCACCTGCGGTGCCTGGGCTCGCACATGCAAGCTCGCATCTGCGAGAAAAATCTCGCATCTACGAAATGGGGCTGCCAGGCGAGGCCTCGCACCTGCGGAGGAAAAATGTGCACCTGTGCTGCCTTCGCTTCTGAGATTCTTTTGTCCGCTTCTGCGGACGCGCGGGTGCGTGCAGGTTTCCGCACCTGCGGACTTTTGCCCCGCCACGCCCGGGTGCATCTGCGATCGAAGGCTTGCTTCTGCGAGCTCGCACCTGCGGTCAAAAATCCGCAGGTGCGATTACAACAGAAGGCAAAATTTCAGATTTTGCTTAAGTCCAATTCTTGATCCGATTTCAATCTGTATCACTCTCGGGGTAATCGGGACCCCGTACGAATATACCAACAAGTCCAATAACATAATACGAACTTACTCGGGGTCTCGTATAACGTTAAACAATGCTGGAATTATAATTCACACCCCGATTCGAACTTTGAGTTTTAAACTTTTCAATTTGTAAATCTCGTGCAAAAACATATTAAATGAATCCGGAATGACTTCAAATTTGGCACACAAGTCATAAATGACATAACAGAGCTGTTCAAATTTCCAGCATCGTATTCCGTCTCCGATATCAAAAAGTCAACCCCGTGGTCAAACTTGAAAATCTTTAGCCTTTAAATTACTAGTTTCCGTTAAATGGTCATAAATTGAGCTAGGGACCTCCAAATTAAATTTCGGGCATACGCCCAAGTCCCAAATCAAGATACGGAGCTATCGGCACTGTCAAAACACTGACCTGGGTCGGTTTGCTCAAAATGTTGACCAAAGTCAACTCAGTTGAGTTTTAAGGCTCTATTTCACATTTTAATCCATTTTTCACATAAAAACTTTTCGAAACATTTTACGGACTATGTACGCAAGTCGAGGAAAGATAATTAGTGATTTTTGAGGTCTTAGAATATAGAATTACTTATTAAATTTAAGGATGACATTTTGGGTCATCACACCCACGTGCCCGGATTCCGAAAATATTCAAAGATAAACTTTACTTATAACATTACGAACTCAAATATATGATTTATTCCCAATTTCATGTTTAATTTAATGGTAAAAATTCACAAATATCAATTTTTAGGTTTCATTCAATATCCCACAATTTCTACTAATTTCCATGTTTAAATTCACATATAATCCATGTATTTCACTACCATTATGTGGGAATTACTTACCTTGCAATAGATGATGAAAATCTCCCCTTGAAGAGCTTAAAAAATTGCCCAAGCCATGTGAGAAGTAGAAGAAATGAACCAAAATCCACAATAAAACAAGTCTGCCCAGCAACTTCCTTCTTCGCGATTGCGGAAAACGCCTCACGATCACGAAGGCCAAAAATGCCACTACCCCAAAACCTTCTTCGTATTCGCGGCCTGGACATCGCGTTCACGATGCATCACTGCCCCGACACTCCGCGTTCGCGATTGCCATGTCACGTTCGCATATGCCAAATGCCTCCTGTCCTGTTTCCTCCATTTCCTCATCGCGATGGCAGTTGGACCTCCGCGTCCGCGAATCACTGCCAGGCCAACCTACGAGTTCGCAGACCCATCTTCGCATTAGCGTAGGGAAATCAGCTTCCCCCTCCAGTTTCTTTCTTCGTGATCGCGGGACAATCTTCGCGATCGCAAAACACACCGGCACACCAACAACAACAAATCATCCAAACTTGGTCCAAAAATATCCCGAAACACACCCGAGGCCCCCGAGACCCCATCCAATCTCACCAACAAGTCCCAATACCTTATACAAACTTATTCGAAGCCTCAAATCACACCAAACAACATCAAAACTATGAATCGACGATCGAAACCTTCTTTAAACTTTCAAACTTCCAAACTTTGATGAACGCGTCCGAACCATATCAAAACATTCCGGAGTGACGCCAAACTTTGCGTACAAGTCATAAATCACGATACGAATCGATTCCAAGGCTCGAAATCCCAAACAGCCATTGACAACATCAAAACTCACTTCAAATCAAATTTAAGAAATCCTTGAACTTTAAAAATGCCAACCTTCCATAATAAGCGCTGAAATGCTCCCGGGCCACCCGATACTCGACCCGAACATACGCCCAAGTCCGAAATCATTATACAAACCTATTGGAACCTTCAAATCCCAATTCTGAGGTTGTTTACTCAAAAGTCAAATCTTAGTCAACTCTTCCAACTTAAAGCTTCCGAAATGAGAATTTTCCATCCGAATCAACTCCGAACTTTTCGAAATTCAATTCCGACTACGCGTACAAGTCATAATACATGAAGTGAAGCTACTCAAGGCCTGAAATTGCCGAATGACACACTAGAGCTCATAACAACCTAGTTGAGAATATTAGCTCGAGCCAGACTGAAGATCCTCCCTTGTATTTAGTATATAAGCCTTAGAACCAAATTCCAACCTCCGAATTCTTCTACAAGACCTGATTCTAACCTATGAACACTGTGTCAATCACTACACACTATACCAAAACATGATCATCCACCTTTGCTGAATTCACACTATGCACCGCATGATTCACATGCCCATAATAACATCATCTGACCAAAATAGCTTCAGATTCATGAATTTGATGCCCGCAATACGCCTCACAACACATGTAAGACCTGCCCCAACTCTTGCAATACTGCCACGATGAAAGAGATGTGTAGAAACTCATAACCACCTGCCAAAACAATAAATCATGGGGTCTCTTCACCTGACAAGCATCATTACCTCATTCTGAACTGAATAACGATATTTTCTTTTTAATATACCATACTTAGCTTCGATCGCACTGATATCAAGTCCAATAATCTCGTGTCACCCAATACAGTCTACTCGGGTAATAAGCCACCTCAAACACCGTCAAAAATCTTATATGATGCCATCAATGTTCCAACAAGCTACAACCCGAATATGACTCATAATGAAAAATGAACTCTATCAAGGAACTGCCCAGCCCGCATAACGAATGAAACGGCCAAGCCGATGCTATGGTTCCATCTCGGAGATATGAAACAAGGCACACAAATAAGTATAAGGAACCGTACTTAAAATTTCAGTGTTGCGGCGTGCAACCCGATCCAACTATGACGCTGTTGCGGCATGTAACCCGATCCAAACATGACATTGTTGCGGCGTGAAATCTGATCCTAATATGACATCATTGCGACTTGCAACCCGATCCACATAACATACCCATGGCAGCGTGCCACCCGATCTAACAATATACCCATAGCGGCGTGCCATCCGATCCACACAACAATCAATAAGGAAACACCCATTAAGCTATAATGCTTATACTTACTAATGCTCGAATATCGACCATAAGCATGCCAAGTGCATAATACAACCCTGGGGAGACAGATAGTGCCATACGCTACAAAAACCCAAGCACGACTAAGGTGCAATAAATGACCTGTATCTCGATAGCCACCCTGCTCATATAACACCAACTACACGGGATCACAACACATGTTCAAATAATCAATATGCCTCACAACACACCTGGCACAATAGAGTATTATATGGAATAGCTGACGAGGGGAATACCATCCAACGCCTGAAGACTCCTCTGTAAGCAATGCTATGACGAATGAACATATCCGGCCTGACGTAGAGAACACATTCACATTAGACCCACCAACAGACCTCAAATCGATTCTGATCATACCATACTGGGCCAACAGCCTTTCAAGGATCCACAATGGCCTTATTCGTGACACACACGAGCAGCCGTCCAATTTGGAATAAACTCCCACAGTCCACAACCAAATGACTAGAGCGTCTTTCAGTCATAAACTCTCATATTAGCGATGGTACCAGAATCTTCATACTTGGTTTCAATCCTTAACAATTAAGTGACTAACATATAACACTTATACAAATCTCCCCGTTGGATGCGCTCCCACGACCTTCCGCACCAGGTAGCCAAGTCTGCATATCCATACCACCAACCATACTAATTCTGTAAAGCAAATCATAAATCCGCAAATCAATATACAAAGCCTCTTACACATTACACCGTTCTCAGGTGACACTAAAGAAAATGGCAGCTTACTCTGAATATCTGAATTCTTCCCTGCTCATCCGAGCTCGTCACATTCTTATCAACACCGAGCCGCAAACTTGATCCTCATCTTCCAATTCCCGTGCCGCTCACTGCACCTATCATGTCGCAACGCGAGAGTACAAGAATTCATCATAACCCATGTACTACTAGTAGAATAAACACTTCATTGGCTGGGCCCCTTTCAATTAACTCATTTCAGAAGAACCATTGCAACACGCAACTGAATTTCCATAACTGCAAAAAACATAAACCTCAAGTTGTGGTCTAAACCGCCATAATTCTTATGGGATCCATTTACACATAACAAGGCCATTTGAATCAAATACTTCCCAAATTAATAAAATTATGGTTGTTTTCAAGCCCGCACATACAACCACAAACTACCTGTATAACTAACATGCCGAAGGAACTGATTATTGCCACAATCAAGCTAATTCAAACCATTACTAACCGACCCAACTTCTTCCAATTTACTCTTGACCTGCCTTAGAAATAAAAATTGCTCCATTCAAAAACATAACGAACTCAATCAGCACTAATCCCGAGTGACCCAAATCACGACACCACATCGTCTCGATACCCATGAACCATCTCATACCCTCCTCATGCGCACAATAACATCTCCAATTAGTATACCCATTCTGAAGGACCTTCTGTGAATCCAAAACTATTTCTTTCATTTCTCCAATACTACCCCGCAGACCCGATGATAAAATAGAAAATTCCCTAAATATTCAGCACACTCTGCTGCAAAATCCTAGTCTTCAGCCACATAACGAACCCAAAATCCTTTTCACTTACATCCTTGAACCCATTAGAACCACTATTGAGAGTCACCTACCCTGACCTAGTCCCGAATATAATAAAACTTCATCACTATGTTAGCACATGAACACTCCCAAAGAAACAACAAGATTAATTCTTTTCCTTGTACATCACATTCACAAGAAGCATAAACCCTGAGTCATCCCAAAACCTGTACATAAATCGATAAGGCGAAATATAGCACACATTCATCAAGTTCTTTGCTCGAATTATCCCTGATGTTCTTTTTTCTTAGTCATAAATGATCCACCAATGCACCGATAATCAAAAAATGCACAAGCAGACAATCACGCAATCCAATCATTTACGGTGGGCTCCCCAATTAGCTTTAAGATACCATCCCATAATGTAGAACCCACAAAGATTCCTCCTTCTCAATCACTATGAGCTTGCACCAGTAACCTGCCAAATATCTCGAAATCTCTTGTTAAACTTTTCATGAACATTCCGAATTATCAGCTACAATCACATATTAGACCTTATACCGAGTAGTAAGTAGAACTCTTCGTAGAAACTTCACCAAAATCACACAATCGCTAACCTTCCCACAGGAGATAGCCCACTTGTGTAATTCCATACCGACATCTTCCAACGGCACTGCACTGGGTACCACTACTACGAAATCAGTAAACCCTCCTGAGCCCATGCTCATCCACTAGCTGTAAAAGTCTGTTCATTCCCCATAGACATCAACTGAAAGTCCGACAATATATTCCAAACTCGAAGTCGCGTTGCATCCCAAAAATGATAATCGAGTTTTCACAACCCTCTTTATTTCAAACAAAATCCTCTCTGCCATATTTAATCTTCCTCAGTACAGTAGCCACCATCCCAAATAAACTCCGTAGACCTAGTCACTTTCCACTATGATTCCCAATTGCTCTAAACTTTCTCAAGGTATTTGGCTATCCCGCCACAGAATCCATATGCTATTCTGCCACTTCCACTTCGGTTAAACCATCTCCTTTAAGCAACTTCTTGACCTCTGCTTTTCATACTTGACATGCTAGCAATTCAACCACCGCGAGACACCTCCCACCATGTCCTTCCTCATCCTCCGCTACCCAAATGTTGCCTCAAATCAAAATCTATCTCCGTAGCACCTGAACTAATAATTTACTACCAACTCTCAGCCTCTTCGAAGATCATCTTTCTCAAGCCATCAACATTAGAAACACCGATTCGATTCTAAAACTGCTACACACCGCCATCTCTAACAACCGCTTCTCAGGCACCATTTCAAAACACCCTGCCCCGAAGGCAAACCACAGAAGACCATAACGCTGGCAAACCTTAATGCGTTCAAACAAGGACAACGACACCACATCACAAATGAGAATTCCACCACGGTCGAAAATATCAAGTGTCGTTACTTCATCAACCAAAGCCTGAACATCCATAGTTCGATTGCCTTTCCTCCGCTGAAATTAAATGCCGAACCTCTAAACCATGCACCGAGAAATCCTCCTTTCGAGTTATTCACTGCCTCGATATATAAACAATAACCCTACTATTACACCAACACTGTGGGATAACAACACATGAATATCATGATAGTATGTGCATATCCTCGAAACTATAGGAAATACAGATGCTGGGCTAAAACGACAGAGCACCCTTCCGCAAGGCGACGATAATAGCCTGCCTGAATACGCAGGGAGAAACATCCTGCACCACGCCTGCATTACCACTACAATTCCTCGATGCCCAATTGATAATAAACGCTCCTCGTTGCATAATATTGAGTAGGAAGGAAATAAAGGCATAAGCTCCAATGGAATCAAACCGTACGAAGAGAAATCAAGAAGGGAAGTACTCCTAACAGCCCTATAGCCTCTCGAAGATAAGCATAGGCGTCTCCGTACAGATCCGCAAGACTCTACTAGACTTGCTCATGACTCGTGGGACCCAAGTGAACCTAGAGCTCTTATACCAAGCTGTCACAACCCAAAACTCACTATAGGCCGTGATGGCGCCCAACATCACTGTTAGGCAAGCCAAAAGTGAACTACCAACTTGATTAGGCATTTTATTATTTTCGAAATCGTGAATTTTATTAGATAAAGAAATCAACGCATTACAATTATGGAAAATTACACTTTAAATAGAATAGATAATAAGAGTGTATAAATGCTATGCAAAATCACCAACAACATCTAGAACATCCCAAAACCCGGTGACACAAGTGCATGAGCATTTACTAAGGAGTACGATAATAATACAATATATGTTCGGAATGTAAATAATATAGGATAGAGTAAATAGTACAATGGAGACTCTATGGTCTGCGATACGTGGCATGGAATGCAGCTCACCATAAAGTCTCCTCAGCAGCTGTGCCGACGCGCCAAGATAACCACCCATTTGAACCTATCAGATCCTGCACACTTGGTGCAGAAGTGCAACATGAGTACGTAAATCAATGCATACACAGTAAGTATCTAGCCTATCCCCGGAGAAGTAGTGACGAAGGGTCGACATCGACACTTACTAGAGGTCCAATAAAGCAATGTAATAAATCATAAGCAGATATGAAGCACACATCAATAATGGTGTAAATCTGTAAGTTACATAATCTTTCAAAAATTTCTTTTAAAGGTATAAATTTCTCAGTCTCGTATTCTACCTCAACAGCTCAGGTGTATCAAGTGCCAGCACCAAATGGATAAGGAATACCATATAAAATACCAGTCATCAGTGGAAAGATAATCTCAAGAATATTTGGACTGCCAGTGATATAACGCACGATTATGCCGAGGTCGTACGGCTCGATCCAGAATAATGTGTACACTGCCGAGGGTAGAGCGGCACAAACCAGAGATGCATCTATTATACTGCCGAGGCATTCGGCCCACTCCACAAACCATCGAATTATGAGACACGTGCTTACAATACACTACATGAGCACAAGGTGAAACCTTTACTGTTTCTCAAATAACTTGCCAAAAACTCAAGGTGATAAGTCTCGGCCTAATATATATATATTTCTAAATCAATTTCGATTATAAATTTAATCAATTAAGCCAGCAGAATGAGTTCAAATAATTTAAATATTATATGATAAAGTCCTAAGTCTACCCGGACAAAAACATGATTTAGCTACGTATGGACTCTCGCCACCTCGTGCATACGTAGCACCCAAAACTAGTAGCACATAACAATTATATCACCTAGGGGGTAGTTTCCCCCTCACAAGGTTAGACAGGAGACTTACCTCGCTCCGAAGTTCCACGACCGACTCCAATGCCTCTCTAACTCTCAAACCAATGCCCATCAATCCGAAACTAGTCAAACAAGGTGCAAATCAATCAAAATATACTCCAATGCGAATAATTTATCAATTTATAATAATTCTCAACTTCGCTCGAAAAGTCAACAAAATCAACTCTCGGGCCCACATGCCCGGATTTCGAAACTTTCTGATGATAAACTTTACCCATAACATTACGAGCCCACATATATGATTTATTCCCAATTCCATGTCCAATTTTATGGTCAAAATCCACAAATATCAATTTCTATGTTTTGTTTAAAATTCCCATAATTTTTACTAATTTCCATGTTTAAATCCACATATAATTCATGTATTTTACTAACATTATGTGGGAATTACTTACCTTGCAATAAGTGATGAAAATCTCCCCTTGAAGAGCTCCAAATATCACCTAAACAATATGAGAAGTAGAACAAATGAACCAAAACCCGCAATAAAACAAGTCTGCCCAACAACTTCCTTCTTCGCGATTGCGGATAATGCTTCGCGATCGCAAAGGACAAAAATGCCACTACCCAAAATCCTTCTTCGCGTTTGCGGCCTTGATATTGCGTTCGCGATGCATCATTGCCCCGACCCTCTGCGTTCGTGATTGCCATGTCACGGTTGCGTAGGCCAAAGGCCTCCTGCCCCATTTCCTCTTCGCGATCGCGGTTGGTCCTCCGCGTTCACGAATCACTGCCAGGCCAACCTACGCGTTTGCAGACCCATCTTCGCGTTCGCGTAGGGCAATCAGCTGCCCCCTCCAATTTCCTTCTTCGCAATCGCGGGACAATAGTTGTGATCGCGAAACACACCAGCACACCATCATCAACAAAATCATCCAAACTTGGTCCGAAACCATCCCGAAACACACCCGATGACACGACCCAATTTCCCTATAGGCCGTGATAACGCCCAACGTTGCCGCAAAGTAAGCCATCAGTGAACTATCCATGGATCTATTCTTTTAACATTTTAGAAATATTTTATTCTTAATTATTAAATAAGTAAGATATGAGAAATTTAATGAAATAAAGTGTGAACGATTTTACGAACAGGTATAGTGAAATAAAATACTCAAAATCATCAAGTGTCTACTAGCAAAATTCAAAGACCTGGTGTCAGAAGTGTATGAGCTACTTGTAGAATATACAAAATACTAAACTACTGTTCGATTGGAGTAGACAGAAAATAAAAGCAAAAGAGAGACTCCAGGTGCCGCAGGATGGACTCGGAAGGCAGCTCACCACTAAGTCTCGAAGTATCAGGGGTGTGCGCCGGGATAACTATTAGATGCACTAGCCTCAGAACCAGAACGATTGGTGCATAAGTGTAGCGTAAGTACATAAATAATATGTACCCAGTAAGTATCTAATCTCGAAGAAGTAGTGACGAGGGGTCGACATCGACACTTACTATGGTCTAACAATAAAATACAAAAATTCTAAATAAGCATGAATTATATAAATAATAAATACAACTCAGTAACAAGCATTGAATAATAATTCTTTCACTAATAATAAATTCCAAGTCAATTTCTGTAGTTAAATAATTATAATCTCTCAAGCCATGAAATAATAACAAGTATAATTAGGCTCCGAGTATATCACGCACGATTTATGCCGAGGTCGTATGGCCCAATCCAAAAATATAATATGTGCACTGCCGAGGGTCGAACGGAACGAACCATGAATGCATCTATTAATCTAACGAGGCAAACGGCCCGCTCCCATGAGAGTAGAGGAATTTACCTAGCTCGCAGAAATACTTGCGACATGAGTGAACATGGATTTATCAGAGTTATTATAAAATTCTTCAATTTTTTCCAAACATAAGAAATACAAACTTCAGACTTTAAATCTTAAAATCCTTAATCTCAGCTCTATTTAATACAATTAATATGCATAATCAACATAACAGTGTAAACAAAGCATGATGTAAATCTAAGACTACCCGGACATCACATGGAATTTAGCTACGCACGGACTCTCATCACCTAGTGCGTACGTAGCTCCCCAGACAAGTAATTCACAACAAATACACCCAAGGGGATGAGTTCCCTCTTATAAGGTTAGGCAAGAGACTTACCTCGTTCTCAAGCTCACTCCCGATCCACAAATTTGTTTTAAATCCTCAACTCGGTGCCAAAACAACCCGAAATTAGTCAAATGTTATATAAATTAATCAATTTGTGTTCAAAAGTTAATAATTTAACTATTAGAGTAATTACCCAACCCAAATTGGAAGATTCCAAAAATTTACCCCCGGGCCCACATGCCCGGATTTTAAAAATTTTCGAAGATAAATGTTACTCATAACCTCACGAACTCAAATATATAATTTTCACCCATAATAGCCTGCTAACCCCAAGAAGCTCCTGATCTCAGTCGCTGTAGTAGGACGAGGCCAACTCTGAACTACCTCAATTTTCTTTGGATCTACCCTAATACCCTCGCCCGATACAACATGTCCTAAGAATGCCACAGAATCTAACCAGAACTCACACTTGGAGAACTTAGCATATAGCTTCTGTTCCCGCAAGGTCTGAAGCACCACACTCAAAAGCTGTTCGTGCTCCTTCATGCTACGTGAGTAGAAAAAAATGTCATGAATGAAGACAATGTCAAACGAATTAATATATGTCCTGAACACTCGGTTCATCAAATCCATAAACACCGCTGAGGCATTAGTCAAACCGAAGGACATCACTAGAAACTCATAGTGGCCATATCTAGTTCGGAAAGTCGTCTTCGGAACATCTGAATCATGGATCTTCAACTGATGGTACTCCGATATCAAGTTGATCTTAGAGAACACCCTAGCATGCTGCAACCGGTCAAATAAATCATCAATACGCAGAAAGGGTACTTGTTCTTAGTGGTAACTTTGTTAAACTGGCGGTAATTAATGCATATCCGCATAGTCCCATCTTTCTTCTTCACAAATAACATTGGAGCACCCCAAGGCGACACACTCGGTCTGACGAACCCCTTTGCTTGCAACTCCTCAACTTGTTCCTTTAATTCCTTCAACTGTTTCAGAGACATGCGGTATAGTGGAATAGATATAGGCTGGGTACCGGGAGCCAAATCAATACAGCAGTCGATATCATGATCTAGCGGCATACCTGGAATATCATAAGGAAACACATCGAAGAACTCCCAGACCACGGGCATTGAATCAATAGCCGAAGTCTTTGTAGTAGTATCCCGAACATAAGCTAGATAAGCCAAACACCCCTTCTCGACCATGTGTCGAGCCTTCAGAAAAGAGATAACCCGACTAGACGTACTGACAGATGAACCCTTCCACTCCAATCTAGGCAGCTCTGGCATTACTAAGGTAACAGTCTTGGCATGACAATCAGGGATGGCGTGATATGGAGACAACCAATCCATTCCTAGGATGACCACAAAGTTGGTCATGTCAAGCAACAGAAGATCCGCTCGGGTCTCATTTCCATAGAAAGTAACAATTCAGGACCGGTAGATCTGATCCACAACAACAGAATTGCCCAATGTAATGGACGTATAAATAGGAGTACCCAAGGACTCACGAGTAGCACTCAGGAAATGAGCAAACAAAGATGAAACATAAGAATATGTAGACCCTGGATCAAATAATACCGAAGCATCCCTACCGCAGACAGAAATAATACCTGGGATCACGGCATCTGAAGCCATTGCATTTGGTATGGCCGGAAAAGCATAGAATCTAGCTGGAGCACCACCTAACTGGCTTCCACCTGTCTGACCTCCACCTCTAGGACGGCCCTACCCACCTACCCTCTGCCTCTAGGCGGCCAGATGGCGGGTGCAGCAGCTGGTACTGTAATCATAGGCTGATGACCCTGCTGTACTGCCTTTCCCCGAAGTTTGGGATAAAACATGTTTATGTGGCTAGGATCCCCACACTCGTAACAACCCCTCGGAATGGTGGACTACTGACATGAAGTCTGACCTTGATGGCCTGAATACCCATTGGAGGAACCCTGAATAGTTGGTGGGCAGTAGGAACTCTCTGACATGGCGCTGAAATAAGGTCGCACTGGAGCACCCCGAGAAGGCGGTAGTGCTGGATAGGTGGGCCTTCTAGACTGACCCCTCACGAACTGACCCCTATCCCCAGCCGGGGCACCACTGAACTCTCCAGAATATCAAAACAGCTTATCCCTCGTCACCTGCTCTCAGCTTCACTGACAGACACCATCGATCCTCCGAGCTATCTCCACAACTAGCTCGTAAGAAGTCCCCATCTCAACCTCTCGGTCCATAGTGGCCTTGATACGAGAGTGCAAACCGGCAACAAACCTCCGCACTCTCTCTACATCAGTAAGAAGTATCATAAGTGCATGACGAGACAACTCAAATAATCTCGCCTCATAGTCGGTCACCGACATCTGGCCCTACTGGAGCTGCTCAAACTGAAATCGCAACTCTTCCCTTTGAGAGGGTGGAATATATCTATCCAAGAAGAGGCGTGTGAACTAGTCCCGAGTCATGGAAGGAGAACCTGCTAGTCTGCCAAGAATATAGGACTGCCACCATCTACGGGCCCTGCCCTCCAGCTAAAAGGTGGTAAAGTCCACCCCGTGGGACTCCAATATCCTAATGTTTTACAGTATGTCCCTGCACCGATCAATAAAGTCACGGGGGTCCTCATGTTGCTCACCTTCAAATATAGGAGGATGTAGCTTGGTCCATCTATCCAATAGCTTCTACAGATCACCGGTTGCAGCTAGTCTGGGCTCAGGTACATCTGCCACAACTGGCTGAGCTCTGCCCACGGGTAGTGCGCCCGGTGTCTGATATACGGCAGCTGCCCTGGAGCCTGAGCGGTAGGGGTCTATGCTCTTTCCCGCCTGAGATATGGCTGGGTCTGCTGGAAATAAACCAGCCTGAGTCATAGAATCCATGAACCGCAGCATACAGCCCATGACCTCTTGGAATCCTGGACATGAAATCCGTTGGGGCTGGCTCTGCTGCAGGCGCCTCACCCTGCTCCTCAATAATAGGATCCTCTATTGGATCTACTGGTGGCATAGCTGGAGAAACTCTAGGACGGCCTCGTCCTCTACCATGAGTTGGAGCCATCCCTCATCCTCTCCCTCGGCCTCTAGCAATAGGGGAGCAGCTTCTCCATGATCGGGTACCTCCGTCGCGCGCGTTCTCACCATCTGTTAGAGAATAAGAGAAAGATACTTAGCACAACATCAACTGCACGATAGGAGATGAAGAAAAAGTGGTTTCCTAATGCCCTATAGCCTCTCAAAGATAAGTACGGACGTCTCCGCACCGATCCGCAAGACTCTATTAAGCCTGCTCATAACTTGTGAGACCTACGTGAACCTAGTGCTCTGATACCATGTTGTCACGACCCAATTTCCCTATAGGCCGTGACGGAACCCAACGTCGCCGCTAGGCAAGCCAACAGTGAACTAGCCATGGATTTATTCTTTTAACATTTTAGAAATAGTTGATTCTTAATTATTAAATAAGTAAGAGGTGTGAAATTTAATAAAATAAAGTTTGAACGATTTTACAAACATGTATAGTGAAATAAAATACTCAAAATCATCAAGTGTCTACTAGCAAAATTCTAAGACCTTGTGTCACAAGTGTATGAGCTACTAGTAGAATACATAAAATACTAAACTACTGTCCGAATGGAGTAGACATAAAATAAAAGGCAAAAGAGAGACTCTAGGTGCTGTAGGATGGACTCGGAAGGCAGCTCACCACTAAGTCTCGAAGTATCAGAGGTGTGCGTCGGGATAACTACCAGATGCACCTGCCTCAGAACCTGCACGATTAGTGTAGAAGTGTAGTGTGAGTATATAAATAACATGTACCCAGTAAGTATCTAGTCTAACCTCGAAGAAGTAGTGACGAGGGGTCGACATTGACACTTACTATGGTCTAACAATAAAATATAGAAATTCTAAATAAACATTGATTATATAAATAATAAATACAACTCAGTAACAAGCATTGAATAATAATTCTTTCACTAATACTAAATTCCAAGTCAACTTCTGTCGTTAAGTAATTATAACCGCTCAAGCCATGAAATAATATCAAGTATAATTAGGCTCCGAGTATTGTCACGCACGATTTATGCTGAGGTCGCATGGCCCGATCCAAAAATATACTGTGTGCACTACCGAGGGTCGAATGACACGAACCATAGATGTATCTATTAACCTGCCGAGGCGAACGGGCCGCTCCCGTGAGAGTAGAGGAATTTAACTCGCTCGCGGAAATACTTGCGACACGAGTGAACATGGATTTATCAGAGTTATTATAAAATTCTTCAATTTTTCCCAAACATAGGAAATACAAACTTGAGACTTTAAATCATAAAATCCTTAATCTCAGCTCTATTTAAGACAAGTAATATGCATAATCAACATAATAGTGTAAACAAAGCATGATGTAAATATAAGACTACCCGGATATCACATTGAATTTAGCTACGTATGGACTCTCGTCACCTAGTGCGTACGTAGCTCCACACATAAGTAATTCATAACAAATACACCTAAGGGGATGATTTCCCTCTTACAATGTTAGGCAAGAGACTTACCTCGTTCTCAAGCCCAATCCCGATCCACAAATATGCTTTAAATCCTCAACTCGGTGCCAAACAACCCGAAACTAGTCAAATGTTATATAAATTAATCAATTTGTGTTCAAAAGTTCAGAATTTAACTATTAGAGTAATTATCCAACCCAAATTGAAAGATTACAAAAATTCACCCCCGGGCCCACGTGCCTGGATTTCGAAACATTTCCAAAGATAAATGTTACCCATAACCTCACGAACTCAAATATATAATTTTTACCCAATTCCATAATCTTTTTCGTGGTTAAATCCCATTTTTATCAAAAACTAGGTTTTTCATCTAACCCAAAATATTTTATAATTTTTCATGTTAAAATCTACCTATAATCTATGTATTCAACTTACATTGGATAGAAATTATTTACCTCCAATAGCTAGGTGAAAACCCTCTCTCTAAGAGCTCCAAAATCGCCCAAGGAATGCAATAAATAAACCAAAAATGGTCTAAGTCCCGACCTAAATGAAGCTTCTGCCTCCAGCGATTTTCACTTCTGCAGACCTAGGGCCGCATCTGCGGCGCCACACCTGTGGAAAAGCCATCGCAGGAGCGGTCCTAACCTAGGCTGGCAGACTCTGCTTCTGCCGATGGGCTCCTGCTTCTGCGGTCCCGCTTCTGCAGAGGGTGGAGCTCATCTGCGGACCTTCTCGCACCTGCGGACCTCTCATCGCAGAATCGAGGCCGCTTCTGCGCATGCTCCTCTGCTTCTGCGGACCACTGGTCAAATGCCCAAAGCCACGTCTGTGGCCAAGAGCTCACACCTGCGGGCTCTTACAAGCGGCCAAAAACTTGTAGGTGCGGGCACCCAGGCACACCAGAACTGGTTACCAGCAGCCTCTTTTAAGCTCTAACTCGATCCGTACAACGTCCAAGTAGCACCCGAGTCCCTCGAGGCCTCGTCCAAACATACCAATAAGTTTGTAAACATGAGACAGACTCACTTAAACCCTCGGAACGTGGAAAACAACACCAAAACTAAGAATTGCACCCCAAACCAAATCGAATCAACTCATGAACTTCAAGTTTTTCCAACTTGCTCCGAGCGCACCGAATCATACTTAAACTACTCGGAATGATACCAAAATTTGCGTGCAAGTCTTAAATCACCATACCGAATTATTCTCGGGCTAGGAATCTCAAACGGACCTCGATAACACCAAAATCTACTTCAAACCAAATATAAAGAACTTTAAAACCTTCAATAAGCCAATTTTCAACTTTAGGCGCTAAAACGCTCCCGGGTCACCCAAAACTCGCTCCGAACACATGGCCAAGTCCAAAATCATCATACGAACCTGTTGGGAATGCCAAATCCCGATTTCGAGGTCGTTTACTAGAAATCTCGACCCAAGTCAAACTTAGACCTTTAAAGCCAATACTAAGGAACTAAGTATTCCGATTTCAACCTGAACCCTTTCAAATCCCGAACTAACCATCCCGGAAGTCATAAAATAGTAAAAGCACATACGGGGAGTCTTATTTAGGGGAACAGGGATCTAGAAAGCAAAACGACTAGTCGGGTCGTTACACCCGAGGTCCCCAGGACCCCGTCCAATCATACCAACAATTCCCAATACCTTATACAAACTTACTCGAGGCCTCAAATCACATCAAAACTATGAATCGATGATCGAAACCTTCTTTAAACTTTCAAGCATCCAAACTTCGACGAACACATCCGAACCATATCAAAACATTCTGGAATGATGCCAAACTTTGCGTACAAGTCATAAATCACGATACGAATCTATTCCAAGGCTCTGAATCCCAAATAGACATCGAAAACATCAAAACTCACTTCAAATCAAACTTAAGAAATCCTTGAACTTTAGAAAGGCTAACTTTCCATAATAAGCACCAAAATGCTCCCCGGCCACCCGATACTCGACCCGAACATACGCCCAAGTCCGAAATTATCATACAACCTATTGAACCTTCACATTCTGATTCCGAGATTGCTTACTCAAAAGTCAAACCTTAGCCAACTCTTCCAACTTAAAGATTCCGAAATGAGAATTTTTCATCCGAATCAACTCTAAACTTCCCAAAATTCAATTTCGACTATGTGTACAAGTCATAATATATGATGTGAAGCTACTCAAGGCCTCAAACTGCCGAACGATGAGCTAGAGCTCAAATCGACTGGTCGGGTCGTTACACCTTTGCTTGTATGTAGTTTGATATCAAACATATTTTTAGTGCAAATGAACTAAATAACTTCAGTATCCATTAGAAAAAATTTATTAGAAAATTACATATTGTAGGACAAAAACTTAAGCATGTTTAGTCTAAAGTTTTAGCAAATGAACTAAAAAACTTCAGCTTGTTTAGACCAAAATTTCGGATAAAACTCATGACAAAACTGTAGATTGCAGATTAATATACTGAATCATTTTGTTACTATTATTTCCATAGGTAGACTATAATATGATTACAATATTTTTTGTGCATTTTTAACCACAAAACATAACAAACACATTTACTATAGTAATTATTTTACGTTGGGGTATGTGTTACTGTAATAATTACATTCACCATTTCCGGTATATTACACTGGACGTTCAAATTTCCTTTATGTCTTTTCATATACAATGCAGATATTTTTTCCTCCTATATAAGTACGCTATGCCTTGTGAGTTTATTCACTCAAACGCATATATTTTCAGTTTATACAAAACAAAAGAGAGAAAAATGGATGTTGTCATTAGGAAAATAATTGATGAAATAAAACAAGATATCATAGAGGCATCCGAGTTGAAACTCGATGAGTTCATAGATAAGTACGAAGGGATTTAGAAGAAATCAACACCAAGCTCGACAGGATAGAGATGCTGGCCAGAGATGGCTCCTATGATAGTCTTGGTGATCCAGTAGTCGCTCGTGGGTCTGACAATGATGACGACGACGATCGAATGGATGTTTAGTTTTTTTGTTTTTGATTTTTTTTTGTTTTTTGTATAATCCTTTTCTTCAAAGGGTTATTATCTTATTTCTAGTTTTAAGTAATTTCTTTATGTAATTTTAATTTTTGTTAATGTAGTTTAATGAAATATTATATATTTTTGTTTTAATCTTTTTGTGCATTATTTTTTATATTAATTCTCTTCAAACTCAAAAAATAACAGAAGGAAAAACATAATTACAGAAAATAATAAAAAACTTTATAATAATATCTTAATGCATAAAATAAAGAAATGGGTATTCGTATGAAATTTATAATAAATATAAAAAAACATTAAACGTTATATAAATTTGTCCTAAAAGAGTTGAAAATTAGTTATGGATAATTTAATTTTACCATCATGTTAGTTATGGATAAAAAATAAAATTTTAGCATATTTTGGTATGAAATTTTAGCAAATAAACTAAATAATTTCAGCATGCATTAGCAAAAACTCATTAGAAAATTACATACTGCAAGACAAAAACTTAAACATATTTAGTCTGAAGTTTTAGCAAATGAACTAAAAAAGTTCAGCTTGTTTAGACTGAAGTTTCGGATAAAACTCATGACAAAACTGTAGACTACAGGACAAAATTTCAGCATGTTTTGGTATGAAATTTTAGCAAATGAACTAAATAACTTCAACATGCATTGGCAAACATTCATTAGAAAATTATATACTGTAGGACAAAAACTTAGGCATGTTTAGTCTGAAATTTTAGCAAATGAACTAAAAACTTCAACATACTGTAGACTGCATGAAAAAACTTCAGCATGTGTTGGAATGAAGTTTTATCAAATGAATTAAATAACTTCAGCATGCATTGGCATAAAGTTTTAGCTTCAATGTGAAACAACTTCATGCTACATTAGCATGAAGTTTTAGTTTCAACGTGAAACAACTTCATGCTATATTAGCATGGAGTTTTAGCTTGTATTTGATTAAAACTTCAGACTTCAACGTGAAACAATTTTATTTTATATCTTTCATGCATTAAATTTGAAGTTTTGAAAAGTTTTTAAAGACCTATAAGTGAAAACTTCATGCTATATCTATCAAACAACTTCATGCAACTGTGATTTGCAAATGAGCATAAGTAAAAATATCTATAGGCGTTAATTGAATTCAGATTTTATTTTTTAAGTTCAAAACTTAAAAAGCCTGACGAATTACAAAAATAATTTCAAAAACATATATCACGAAGCTCAATCAGTTAATGCGAATTCTGAAGATGAATTGCAATACTTACAATGTATTTTGTAATTTTGAATTCGGAATATAAGTCTGGTTCAAATTTCTGTTTTTTTATAAAGCTGCTGAGAGGAGAAGAGATCTTCGACCAGGGTTGAAGGAGATCTTTTGAGGAGGGACGGAGTGATGGAGGAGATCTTTTTTCACGAATGAGGTTGTAGATCACGCGATTAATGCGTGATGCAGGTTTTATATCTTTTGTCAGGGGTATAATTATCATATTGTTACGGATTTTTTGTCAGTTGGCTACCAAATTAATAATTTTTAAAAATAGGGTACATGTTAAAAGGTGGCACAACTATAGGGTACGACTGCAAATCCTTCGCTGGCGCGCACACACAAGTATTTCAAAAGCCCATGGGGCATTGCCCCGGTGACAATATATTATTAATTTTTTTCTTATGTTTGAAAAATATACCATAGTAACGATATTTTTTATAATTTTTAAGATAACTAGTTATTCAATGCTTTCATATTTGTTGAATCTAAGAAATCATAAACCTACATTATCCTCTTTCAATTTCAAGGTTTGTGGCATTAGAGGCGAAGCCAGAAATTAAAATTTATGAGTTCTGAATATACCACATAATCCATAGTTTATCCTAATTACTGGGTTCGCAATTAAATATTTATAGATATTTAATGAATTTTTTAGTATAAATACAAGATTTAAGCAAAAGTGACTGGGTTAAG
The DNA here is from genome assembly GCF_000390325.3 of Nicotiana tomentosiformis. Classification (NCBI taxonomy): domain Eukaryota; kingdom Viridiplantae; phylum Streptophyta; class Magnoliopsida; order Solanales; family Solanaceae; genus Nicotiana; species Nicotiana tomentosiformis. The sequence goes on from NC_090823.1 coordinate 14,674,131, forward strand.
CCAAACCCGCATACTATAGGCTAGCTCTGCCTCTGTGTGGCGGTGACAATGATAAAGTTTGACCAAACACTAAGTTTAAAAGAAAAGACTTTAAAACTTGTGATCTAAAATATATCATAATATGTATGTGATTATAAAATTATTGTATATCATTAGGTGTAAAATAAAAATAATTTAAATTATTTTTAAATATAAAAAATATTACTTTTTGGGATAGACTAAAAAAGAAAGTGTATTACGTAAAATAAGACAGAGGCAGAAAAAGAAAAAGGCGCATAAAATCACTGCAAGTATAATGAGCTTGAACCTTGGATTTTACTATGAATGGACATGTACTCCCAAAACATGTAGGTTAAAGACTACAAGCTCGAGGAAATAATTAACCTTTAAATAAATTTTCTATTTCCCATGTCTCCCCTTTAGGATTAACAAATGATATTTTTGGATCCGCTCCCGAGCGGATATAATGTATCGCCGACGGGTTTAATTGAATTTATAATAACTTTAGATACGGCGTAAAAATTTATGTGTAAAAATTTATTAAAATTACAAAAATAATAAATACAAACCTATAACTTTAAAAATATAATGGTTTCAATGTTAAAAACTTTAAAAGTTGAACCCATAAAATTTAAACCATGAATCTGCTCCCATTACGACTTCCCATATGATTTGCCGAACATATTGCCACTGAAAGATTATTAAATTCTCTTGAACTTTCTTTTTTCTCAAACTCTTCAAATTCCTCAAAACTTGCTTCTTTTACCTTTAAACTTCTTCCTTTTCCATGGTGAGTTCCGATCTCTTCTGCACCAGCAGCTTTTAAGATTCTTAACAGCTTCTCTAGACCTGCCTGTTAGAAAATAAATAGAATAACACAGAATTAAAAAAAAAAGATTTTGAGGTATGAGAATAACTTTTTCCAGTATACTAATTGGGACAAAATAGAAAAGCACCTTTAGGATATAACAAAGCATATCTCTAAATAGTAGAATTTTTCATAGCCATTCCATAGGGAGTTTTTGTATACTTAAAGAGCAACGACCAGATCATTCTGAACAAACAGTTTAGTTCAAAAACAAATATATCATGCATATTAAGTTAAAAACACATGCATAAAGGATGGTATGGTACACAAAGTGTCACGACCCAAAATCTACTAAAGGTCGTGATGGCGCCTAACGCCGCCGTCAAGCAAGCCAACAGTGATTGTTCAACTTAATTATTCATTTTATTATTTTTGAAATCATGAATCCCATTAAATAAGTAGTGTAAAATTTTGTACTCGTAGAAAACCCGTGATTTTATTCTCCAATTCTCGTATAAGATATAAATTATAAGGTGAAATGATAATAATTATATGAACTACAATAATGAACATCCAGTAGGAAAACCCCCAAAACTAGGTGTCACAAGTGCATGAGTATCTACTAAGGAATACAATAATAATACAGCATCTGTCTGGAATACAAGTTAGACAGGAGAATATAAATAACTCTGATGGAGACTCTCTATGCTACGGAACGTAACATGGAATGCAGCTCACCGTAAAGTCCCCGCAACAGCCGCGCCATTGCGCCCAAAAGACCACCAGACATATATATATATATATATATATATATATATATATATATATATATATATATATGCACAGTAAGTGCAGCAAGTGCAGCATGAGTACGTAAATCAATGCATACCTAATAAGTATCTGGCCTAGCCCCAGAGAAGTAGTGACGAGGGGTCGACATCGACACTTACTAGTGGTTCAATAAATCAAATACAGTGGGAAGTAAACAGATGTGAGGCAGAGTAAACAAACAAAACAAACAATTATAAATACGTAATACAGTCCTCTTCTCAATTAGCAGTTACCTCCTCAAACAGAGTGTATATACAATGGACCTCACCCGATAGGTTGTCATAATTCAAATTAGGAAAAACTCACAGATACACTGGCTTCTTGTCAAATATTACGCACGATTTCATAAGAGTATTTTATAAAAATATTGAGGCGTACGGCCCGATCCCATCATACTGTGTGCACTGCCAAGGGTCGAACGATACGAACCATAGATGTATCTATTATACTGCTGAGGCGAATGGCCCGCTCCCATGAGAGTGTGGTACATAATTCTGCCGAGGCGAACGGCCCGATCCCATTATAATAAGAAGCTTTAAAGATCATTGACCCCACTCATGAATAAACGTATGAGTTATGAATTTTTTAAGAAAAACCTTTCGATGAAAACGCATAGCGGGGGGTTGGGGGGTGGGGTGGGGGAGGGAGAATTCGTAAGAGAAGCACAATTATTTCGCAACTAATCTTGAAGCTCGACAAATCTCTACAATAGCAAGTCTATCACTCTACGTAAGTCTAGTCTTAAGTTGTAACGTACAATAAAAGAATTTAATAGGCAAGGGACAACTCAAATAGTACAGTTATAGCATGGCGGGAACCTAAGTCTACCCGGACATAACATGAATCTAGCTACGCACGGACTCTCATCACCTCGTGCATACGTATCTCCCGCTACAAGTAGTGCATATCCAATACATCACCTAGGGGTAGTTTTCCCCTCACATGGTTAGACAGGAGACTTACCTTACTCCAAAATTCCACAACCGACTCCAACGCCACTCTAACACCTTTAACCGATATTCGTCGCTCCAAAACTAGTCAAACAATGTGCAAACAAATAAAACTAAACTCTAATACTCATATTAAATTAATTCATAACAATTCCCAACTCCGCTCGAAAAGTTAATAAAGATAACCATCGGGCCCACGTGCCCGGGTTCCGAATATTTTTGAAGATAAATTTTATCCATAATACTACGAACTCAAATATATAATGTATTCTCGATTCTATGTCCAATTTCGTGATCAAAATAAGCAAATTATCAAATTCTAGATTTTCTTCAAAATCCCACAATTTTCCATAAATTTACATGTTAAATCCTTATAGAATCTGTGTAATTAACTTACAATGTGAAGAAATCGCTTACCTCCCAGTTGATGATGAAAATGGTACTCCAAAATTACTCCCAAAGTCGACTCCCATGAATAAATGGAGTGAAAAATGAGCAAGGACCCATCTTAAAATAATTCTGCCCAGCGCTGTTTCGCATCTGCGGACATAGTTTGCGCACCTGCAGTCTGGCCTTTGCGAGACAAAACTCGCTCATGTGGAAGTCCCTGGCCAACAGCTCATCTCACCTGTAGAAGGCATTTTGTATCTACGACAAAACGATCGCATCTGCGAAGCCATGCCCAGCTGCCTTTGTCCGCACCTGCACTCCGGGACTTCCAGTCGCTTCTGCGATTCACTGCCTCGCTTCTGTGAGGTTGCTTCCGCAGAAGCGGTTGCACCAGCAACCAGAATTTTCCAGCTTTTCCTTAAGTCCAAAATCCGATTCCTTAACTATCCGGAATCCACCCGAGGCCCCCAGGACCTTGACCAAATATACAAACGTATCCCAAAATACATTACGAACTTAGTCGAGGCCTCATATGATACCAAACAACATCGAAACTACGAATCGACGATCGAAATCTTTCTTTAAACTTTCAAACTTCCAAACTTCAATGAATGTGTCCGAACATATCAAAACATTTCTGAATGATGTCAAACTTTGCGTGTAAGTCACATATCATGATACGAAACTATTCCAAGGATTAGAACCCCAAATGGACATCGATAGCATGAAAATCTACTTCAAACCAAACTTATAAAATTCTAAAACTTTCAAAAATGCTAACTTTCCATAATAAGCGCCGAAATGCTCCCGGGCCACCCGATACTCAATCTGAACACAGTCCTAAGTACGAAATCATCATACAAACCTATTGAAACCTTCAAATCCCGATTCCGAGGTCGTTTACTCAACGGTCAAACCTTAGTTCACTCTTCCAACTTAAAGCTTCTAAAATTAGAATTTCCATCTGAATCAACTATGAACATCCCGAAATTCAATTTCGATCACACGCACAAGTCATAATACCTGAAGTAAAGGTACTCATGGCCTCAAAATGCCAAACAGAGTGCTAGAGCTTAAAATGGCTGGTCTGGTCGTTACATTCTCCCCCAACTAAACATTCGTTCGTCCTCGAACGTGCCAAGGACTGTTGCGGAGTTGTCTAAAATCACTGTTTAACACCTCCTGCACCTACCCGTGCAACCACAATTCATGTGACCACATTAGCCCGAGCCAGGATGAAGATCCTCCCCTTTTCCTTTTTTTTAGTCAATAATCCTTAGAATCACATTCCAACATCCGGAATACTCTACGAGACGTAATTCTAGCATACGAATACCATATCAATCACTACACAATGTACCAAAACATGATCATGCACCTATGCTGAAATCACATCATACATCACATAAATCGCTTCCCATAATAGCATCCTCTGACCACAATAGCTGAAATTTCACAAATCTGATTCCTGCAATACACCTCATAACACATATAAGCCTTGTTCCAACTCTCGTAATACTGTCACGACAAAAGAGATGAATAGAAACTCATTACCACCTGCCGATTCAATAATTCATGGAGTCTCTCCTCTTGACAAGAATTATTACCTCATTCTGAACTGAATAACGATATTTCTCTTTAATATACTTTACACAAATCTGATCGAACCGATTTCAGGCCCAATAACCTTGTCTCACCCAGTACAAGCTGCCCAGGCAATAAACTGCCTCAAACACTGCCCAAGATTTCATATGACACCATCAATGTGCCAACAAGCTATAACTCGAATATGATATATAAGGAAAAATGAACTCTGGAAAAGAACTACCCAGCTCACGTAACGAATAAAACTATCACGACCCCATTTCCTTTATAGGCAGTGATGGGCGCCCAACGTCACTGCTAGGCAACCCAACGGTGAACTAAACCATGTTATTTCCCTTTTAATAAGTTTTTCAAGTAATTAAATTCTATTTCATAAAAAATTAAGGAGTAGAAAAATTTAATAACTGAAACGAAGACAACTGAATGGCAATCATGATGATATAAGTACTCCAAAACCATAAAGTCTACTAGTGTGTGTGCCAAGACCTGGTGTCATAAGTGTTTGAGCAACTAGTAGAATATACAAAACTCTAACTACTGTCTGAAATAAAGTAGACAGAATATAAATACAAAAGAGAGACTCTAGGGGCTGCAGAACGGCTCAGGAAGCAGCTCACCACTAGGCCTCGGGATATCTGGGATGCGCGCTGGTAGGACTGCCAGATGCACCTGCCTCAGATCCTGCACGGTTAGTGCAGAAGTGTAGCGTGAGTACATAAACAGCATGTACCCAGTAAGTATCAAGTCTAACCTTGAAGAAGTAGTGACAAGGGGTCGACATCGACACTTACTATAGGCTAACAATAAAGAAATACAGAATTCTAAATGAGCACGGTTATGTAAATTAGTAAACTAAAAAGTAGTGAATGAGACCCCACTGGTCTCCAGAATACCTGCCGTGCGAAGAATCCGCTGGCACCTATCCAACAAATCCTAGGCATCCTCAGACTCAACCCCACTGAATGTTGGAGGCTGGAGTCTCCCAAATCTCTCTAGTCTCATCTTCTCATCATCAGTCATAATGGGACCCACCTGGGCCTGAGCAACTGTAACTGACTGGGCTTGTAGTACCCCCGGTATCTGAATCCCCTGCATCACCTTCTCTGGTGTATAGGCGGCAGGAGTCTGAGTACCTCCCACGGCCTGAGAAGTGGCTGCCGCAGCTGGAACAGAAACTACCTGAGCAAGGCTAGTGCACATAGACAAAGTTTGAGACAAGAATACAAGAATGTGAAGTTTCCTAGGGTTCGGTGGTCTCTCGAAGATAAGTACAGATGTATCTGTACCGATCCACAAGACTTTACTAAACTTTTTCATGATTCACGAGACCTATATAACCTAGGCTCTGATACCAACTTGTCACGAACCAAAACTTAGCATGTCGTGATGGCGGCTAACATGGTACTAGGCAAGTCGACAATTCAAAATACTTCCAAAACTTTTAAGTAAACAACAAAATAATAGAGGCTTGAATAATTAAAGTCCTCATAAACTGGATAGGAAGTTAAACTCAATAAGGAAATTAACAAAACTAGGGTGTCACTAAGTACATGAGCGTCTATACAACACAAGTCTGGAAATAATATCTATGAAAAGCTAAAACTAAATACATAAAGCTGAAAAATAAGGAGGGAGAGGCAAGGTCTACGAATGCTTGGCAGCTACCTTGAAATCTCCAAATGATAAGGCTGTGCGGATAATCAATACCTAATATGACCAGAAACACCTAGATCTACACACGAAGTACAGGGTGTAGCGTGAGTATAACCAACTTAGTAAGTAACAAGACTAACTATTGAACTGAAAATAGTGATGGGCTTCACGGATGCAGTTCAATTTACAAACAATATAATACAGGAAAAATAGGTATGCTTCCAAGTTTGACATTTAAAGCCAAAAAGGTTAATTCATGACAAGTTCAATTTAAACAGGATATGGAATCTCTCAAGAACTTCATGACAGTGATATATGCCAGCTGAAGCACAACAATAATGAAATCAAGTGCATATACTCAGAGTAACAGTCACTCAGTCCTACCATTCACTCCAACCTCACAATCACTCATTTCTCTCAGACACTCGGCACTCGCACTCAGTAGGTACAAGACAAACATGGCATAAATCAATAAAACATACTGCGGCATGCAGCCCGCTCCTATAAATATCCTCATCATCAGACCCTCGGCCTCACTCAACCATCAATCTCTCCAGCCTCTCGGACTCTCAAAAATTATGATAATCAGCCCAAACAACGATGATATAATGTATCAATAAAGAACAATAGAGACTGAGATATAATATACAGTAAAACTATGATTGAGTACAAATCAGCAATTTAGCAGATAATTCAACATGTAACACGACCTATGTGGGTCCCTATAGAGCCAACACATAACTAAACATTATTTCTAACATGATTTGCAGTCCAACTTTTATAACACGTGGAGAATATACGGATAACAATAGATTATTCAACTATACAGTTCCATGGAATTAACCAAGTCACACTTCCTACGGTGCACGCCCACACGTCCGTCACCTAGCATGTGCGTTACCTCAAAACCAATCACATGACACATAATACGGGGTTTCATACCCTCATAACCAAATTTAGAACGGTTACTTACCTCAATCTGTGCAAATCCCTACTCCAACACGCCCTTGCCTCGCGAATGGGTCTCCAAATGTCCCGAATCTAGCCACAAACGGTTTGATACAATCAACGCGAGCTAAAGGAAACAATTCTATAAGAAAATACTAAGTTATTAATCAAAAGTCAAAAGTCGACTTAAAAGCGCCCTCTGCCCCCCTCCCCCCTCCCCCCCAGGCCGACGTCTCAAAATCCGATAAAATTTATAAAATTCAAAAGCCAATTCAACCACGAGTCTAACCATACCAGATTTACTAAAATCCGACACCAAATCGTCACTCAAATCCCCCAATTAAACTTTCCAAGTCCCTAGCCTCAAATTCTTAATTTACACCTCAAAACCATACAATCTAAGTGGGAAAATCAGTGGGGAAACATAGTTATTGAACAAATTAAACTACAAGTGACTTACCTCAAGAATCCCTTCCAATTCCTCTCAAAAAAGCCTAATCCCGTGGAATGTTCAAAAAAGAAGAAAATCTCAGAACCCTTGTTTTAATACACCGCCTAGCCTTTTCGCTTCTGCGGATCACTTAACTGTATTTGCGGTTCCGCTTTCACGAAAAATCCTCCGCTTCTGCAGATATGCCCCAAGTCTCACTTTGCTTCTGCGGTCCTGCCTCCGCATCTGTGCAATTGCAGGTGCGGAATTCCCATCGCACCTACGCAAGCTCCCACACTGGCCAATTCCGCTTCTGCGCTCATGACGCTGCATATGTGACCACGCAGGTGCGGAAATTGCCTCGCACCTGTGACCACTGCATACCTCCATCCTAGGTCGCTTATGCGCTTCCTATCTCGCGCACCTGCGACCAAAGTTCCGCAGGTGCGATGGCACCAGAAGACTTCAGCTACATTAACCTTCCAAACTCCACATTCGATCCGTTAATCATCCGAACTCCACCCGAGGCCCCCGGGACCTCAACCAATTATACCAATAATTTCTAAAACACGATACGAACTTAGTCGAACCCTCAAATTATATCAAACAACATCAAAAATACGAATCACACCCCAATTTAACTCTAATAAAAATTAAAAAATTCCAACTTCTACAAACGATGCCGAAATTTCACGTCCGGTTGACCTCAAATTTTGCACACAAGTCACAAATGATACCACGGGCCTACTCCAACTCCCGAAACCCAATCCGAGCCCGGTATCCACAAAGTCCATTCTCGGTCAAACTTCCAAATTTCTAATTTTTCGCCATTTCAAGCCTAATTCCACTACGGACCTCCAAATCACAATCCGGATACGTTCCTAAGTCCAAAATCACCCAACGGAGCTAACAGAACCATCAAAACTCCATTCCGGAGTCGTCTACATATAAGTCCACATCCGGTCAGCCTTTTCAACTTATGTTTTCATCCTTGAGAGTTGAGACTAAGTGTCTTAATTCATTCTGAAACCTCACCGGACCCGAACCAACTATCCCGACAGTCAAATAATAACTGTAAAGTATAAAATGAGCAGTAAATGGGGGAACGGGGTTACAACTTTCGAAACGACTGATCGGATCGTTACATGTAATTACACTGTAATTATATCATAACAAACAAACAAATCATCGTAATTACTATATTGTGTAATTACTGGACTTTGTAACTACTTTCTTAGCATTTACACATATTCTTATTGCCGGATTGCTTTCCAAACAGACCAAAAAGGTATTAACTTACCATGTTCTCAAAGTTAACACATTTATTACAACTCTTAACGGGTAGCTAAAATATCGAATTTTATTTATAGCATAAGCTATGGGGAAGTAGAAAAGTGCCCTCGGTTACAGCCCCCACCTTTTCCAAGAAAAGACCTTTAGAAGAGAATTTTAGGAGTCTTTTTCATAGTTTATAGTTTATACTATGCTTGATTTATGTTTTATAGTACATTGATAAGCTTCGAAATAAAGTACTAACTTTTAGCTTCAAAAGTAACAACTTGGAAGAGAAAGACTGTCGTTAAAGTTTTCGTAAAAAATGCATGCCTTTTGAAGCTTTTTAATTAGGCTACAGATGAATTAGTATTTCCTTTTGAAACAACTTGGAATAATATTAGCGTAGTAAAGTAAGTATGACGATCCGATCGGTCGTTTTGAGTTCTAGTACGTTGTTCGGTGGTTTGAAACCTTGAGTAGCTTCACTTCAAGTATTATGACTTGTACGTGTGGTCGGAATTGAACTTCGGAAAGTTCGAAGTTCATTTGGAAAGAAAATTCTAATTTCGGAAGCTTTAAGTTGGAAGAATTGGCTAAGGTTTTGACTTCTGAGTAAACGACTTTGGGATTAGGATTTGAAGGTTCCAATAGGTTCGTATGATGATTTCGGACTTGGGTGTATATTCGGATTAAGTATCGGGTGGCCCGGGAGCATTTCGGCGCTTATTATGAAAAGTTAACATTTTGAAAGTTTAAGAATTCCTTAAGTTTGATTTAAAGTGGACTTTGGTGTTATCGATGTCTGTTTGAGGTTCCGAGCCTTGGAATAGGTTCGTATCGTGATTTGTGACTTGTACGCAAAGTTTGACGTTATTACGGAATATTTTGGTATGGTTCGGATGCGTTCGTCGAAGTTTAAAAGCTTAAAGAAGGATTTAGATCGTCAATTCGTAGTTTCAATGTTGTTTGGCGTGACTTGAGGCCTCGACTAAGTCCGTGTCGTATTTTGGGATGTGTTGGTATGTTTGAACGGGGGTCCCAGGGGCCACGGGTGTGGATCGGATCGAAAATGGATCGAGTTTGGGCTTGGGAGAATTGCTGAGGCGGCTGGGATCTAGTGCAATCGCACCTGCGTGGAAAAGGACGCAGGTGCAAGCCCGTAGAAGCGACGAATGTTCTACAGAACCGGAAGAGGCCAGTTGGGAGAAGGGCCACAAGTGCAGAATTTGGGCATACGCATCCGCAGAAGCGGAGGAGGCACCATAGAAGCGGGGGTTGGGCTTTGGTGCAAGACCACAGGAGCGGTCAGGGCTCCGCAGAAGCGAGACCGCATGAGCGGATTTTTGTCCGCAGAAGCGGACTTGGCTGGGCTTAGTGGGAACCGCACCTGCTATGGGAATTTCCGCAGGTGCGGAGCCGTAGAAGCGGCTAATGGACCACAGGTGTGAAGGTCGGGCTGGACAGTGTGTTCTTTTAAAAAGTGGGTTTGGCTCAATTCCAGTTCATTTCGTCTGTGGGAGCCGATTTTGGAGCAATTTTAGAGTGCCATCTTCATCATCTATTATGGGGTAAGTGATTTCTTCACATTGTGAGTTAAATACATAGTTTATATATGGTTTTAAGCATGAGAATATGTAGAAATTTGGGATTTTGGTGAAAAACCTAGAAATTGGTATTTTTAGATTTTGGTCACAAAATTGGACATGAAATTTGGAATAAATTATATATTTGAGTTCGTAGTATTATGGATAAAGTTTATCTTCAAACAATTTTAGAATCTGGGCACGTGGGCCCGAGGGTTGATTTAATTGCCTTTTAGAGCGGAGTTGGTGATTTTTACGAAGTGATGAATTATAAGCATTGGAATATATTTTGACTGAGTTGCACAATATTTGACTAGTTACGGATCGTTTGGCTTTGAGTTGAGGTGTTAGAGGGGCGTTGGAGCCGGTCATGGAACTTCAGAGCGAGGTATGTCTCCTATCTAACCCTGTGAGGGAGAAACTAACCCCTAGGTGATATTTATTGTTATGTGCAACTAGTTGTGGGCGCTATGTATGCACGAGGTAACGAGAGTCCGTATGTAGCTAAAGCATATTTATGTTCGGGTAGACTTGAGACTTTATCATGTAATAATTGAATTATTTGAACTCGTTCTGGTGGCTTAATTAATTAAAGTTATAATTGAATTTGATTTTGAAATAAATATATGTATACTAGACCGAGCCTTGACATTTTGAGTTGTGGGCGGGTTATTTGAGAAACGATAAAGATTATATTCATTTTGTGCTCATGTACTATATCGTAAGCACGTGTCTCGTGATTCGGTAACTTCCTTCCTTTCTTGTGGAGCTGGCCGAATACTTCGGCAGTATAATAGATGCATCTATGGTTCATGTCGCTCGACCCTCGGCAGTATACACAATATTGTGGATCGGGCCAAACGACCTTGGCAGAATCGTGCGTTATATCGCTAGTAGTCTGAATATTCACGAGATAATCTTTTCACTGATGCCCAGCATTTTATATGGCATTCCTTATGTATTTGATATTGACACTTGGCATTTTCTAAGCTATTAAGGTAGAATACAAGATTGAGAAATTTATACTTTAAAATACATATTTGGAAGATTATGAAATTTACAGATTTACCCCATTATCGTTGTGCACCTCATATATGTTATGAATTATTATATTATTTTATTGGACTTCTAGTAAGTGTCGATATCGACCCCTCATCACTACTTCTCCTGGGTTAGGCTAGATACTTATTGGGTACACATTTATTTACGTACTCATGTTATACTTCTGGACTAAATGTGCAGGATCGAACAGGTTCATTTGATGATCATCTTTGCGCGTAGGCGCATCTGTTGAGGAGACTTTATGTGAGTTGCAATTCAAGCTACACATCGTAGTCCACCGAGTCTCCATCGTACTATTTATTTTATCCTGTCTTATTTATATTCTGGACAGATGTTGTATTATTATTGCACTCCTTAGAAAATGCTCATGCACTTGTGACATCAAATTTTGGGGGTTTTTACGGGTTGTTTATCATTTACCCTATAAATTCTATTTCATACTATTTAATTAAGGAAAATTATGGTTTTAAAATACTAAAATGAGTAATTAAGTTGATCAATCTCCGTTGGCTTGCCTGACGGAGATGTTAGGCGCCATCACGATCTTTAGTGGATTTTGGGTCGTGACAGAAAGTAAAAAAAGTACAGACAAAATAAAATACTCTCGTTTTACACAGAAACTAGGACCTTCAATATGACCAATTTGCAAAGGTTAAGAGAATTAGAAATTAAATGCCACACATGCAAGAAAGAAGGAAGGAGGAAAAGTTTGAAAATTATCTATACCTTCTGCTCTCCCTCAATTTCCTAACCAAACAATTTTTATATTTCATATATAGAGTGAGATCTCACTATAATAGCATTATTATATAAATCTATTCACCATAAAAGCTATTTTTTTTATGGAATTAATTTTCATATTATATTATATTATATGTTCCATATAACAGTATTTCGCTATAACAATCGAAAAATTCCGAAATAAATGAGATTGTTATAGAGAGGTCTGATTGTATCTCGCTTTCTTGTTTCTCTTTACCTTTTTACATATTCAATAATAATATAGAACATAATAAGATCGAGTATGCACATTATTCTGTCCCATCAAGGTGGACAAATTTTCTGTCTAGGAAGAGTAATAAGTTTTCGCTTTTATCAATCGGGGTGGTACCCGAATTGAAACTTACTAACTCGATTAATTCGGATTTTTTCACTATCCAAAGATTCTCTATTCCAAGGGCTTAAAAGAAAGTCTTGAATTCTAAATAGCTACACTGTAGAACAATTGAAGGTGTGGCACAGCTTAATTAAGAATCATGAGGTACACCTCCCTTTACGGACTCAGTCTGACGCCCGTGATGGAGGGCAGACTCATACGACAGATCAAAAAAAAAGGATTAGCATACTTCTAGGCTGGAAAGTCTTCAAAGAAGTAGTGCATATGATATCTTAGTGCGTATAAGATATATATAAATCATAAATTCATATGCTAAGCACGCTTTTAGTTCGATAATGGCATAGACCGAGGGACAAAGCTATGAGGTTTTGTTTGACCTAAGCGTACAATATATTTCATGAGCTTGGGTTATGAATAATATGATTCCTCCTTTAGGACAATGGTAGTGCAAATTTTAGCGATGACACTAAGTTCCTAAGAAGGTGAGTGTAATAACCCATGAACTACTGTCAGTTGAACTCGAATTGGGATTCACTATAAAACTTGAGTTAGGCTAAAAAAGGGGTAAGTTAGGGACTATATTAGGTTGAGTCCAAGATTTAATTATTGAGACGCCTTTTAGGTTAAAGCCCAAGGGACAAAATCGTGAGATCCAAAAGCTTTGAAATGTTCAAATAGATCAATTCAAAGTAGACAATACCGTAACAACTAGGCCTGGACCGTGATAGATGGCATCAAAGCTGGTACGTCCCCTAGTATGGTGATGAGGCAAACATCGGCGAGTAAAATAAGTCCTTAAGGGGAGAGGGGAGGGGAGGATAAATATAACATCCTACAAATCGCTGGCGATTAAACTCGAAATGAGCTTGTTGTGAAATAGAATATTGAGGGCCATAAAAGGGCGTGTCTAGGATTAAAATGTCGAAGCGTCTTTGAGTTTAAAGTCCAAGAGGACAAAACCGTGAGGCAAAAAAAAATTGGAAATTTTTTCGTTCCTATACAGTATTTGAAACTTATTTACCAAAATTATCCTAATTTTATATATTACCCGTCCTAAACAAGGGTTGATTATATTTTATATACAATCTATTATTAGTGCCTTAAATTAGGGATTTGGTTACAACTTTTCTGTTCTTTTTTTGCTCCTCTCTTCCTTCCCTGTTCTCTGCCGCCTCTCTCCATAAACAATCCATTATTAGTGCCTTAACTTAGTGAATTTAGTTACACCCTTTTCCTTTTCTTTCTCATCTCTTCTTTCCAATAGTGCCTTAACTGTCCATCATCAATGCTCGAACAATTAATAATATTTATCACTCTGCTGGTCTTAATTCACATTACAGGACGTCACCATATTAAAAAGATGATTATTGCGCTAGTTTTGTGGATCTTTGTGAGTCGACGCAATTCTACTTATACTATTTATTTCTTAGTGCTTGCTACCTGAAAAAGACTAATTATTAAGTTAAAGAGTTGTTGTGTAATTGTTGGATATTATTACGCTTAAATTACGGATTCATAATTTCGTGTGCAAAAATATGGATATAAGCTATAACCAGCTCTCATGTCAAGCCGATTTGCAAACGTTACAAATTTGATATATCTATAACAACATACAAACTAAAAATAAATTTCAAACAACTAACTATACAATAGACAGCTTATTTATAACTTATCTATAACTTTCATACATTATTCTTACCAGTTAAATATAACTACAATATCATACAACTTATATACAAATTTTATAAGTATATTTTTTGTATGTATTTTGTATATGATTCGTATATATTTTGTATGTGGTATGTTCTTCATCCTCTTTGAACTTCTAATTAAAACTCATCTCTTAGTATAATTTTGATACATATCAACAACTTATATGCAAAAAGATAGTATTTATAACTTAAATACAAATTTCATACAATGATTCATATAGTATACAACTCATTTTTAACTTTCATACAACATTCAAATAAAAAAAATATGAAACTACAACAAATCAGAATACAACTTAAATATAATTTATATAGAACTATAATACAATTTTAATAAAAATGTACGTATATTGCATGTCTTGTGTTCTTCTTCTTCTGAAACCCAGCAAAAATCAACTCTAATCTTCACCAAACACCCTCAAAATTGAGATATAAACTCCAAAGCATATTCTCACTTGTTTGCAACAACACTCAATCCAAACAAACAATAGTTTTTGAAAACCCAAATTCGAATACAAAGCGTAGAAGCTTTTTAATGGCTATCAATGGTGGAGAATCAAACACCTTCAAAATTTATTGATTGACAATTTCAATTCGAACACCAATTGTGCAGCATAAAAGAAAATTGCTAAGTTAAAACTCTATATGAAAACAATTGAAATTCGTTGACAAAAAGAGAGGATAAAAAGCAGAGAAAAACGCAGGAAGAAAAATTGGGGAAAGAACATAGAAGGAGAGAAAGAGAGAGAGAGAGAGAGAGAGAAAGAGAGACAGAGAGAGAGAGAGAGAGAGAGAGAGCTCATGGATGGGGAAATAATTGGGATTTCTCATTCAATTCGTAATATAAAAAGATACCCATTAATACTAATTTGTATATAATTGATAAATTGTATATACTCATGTAATTAAGTTAAAACTTGATTAGAGAGGATAAATAAGTTTCATATATAGCATGTGAAGGTAAAAATTCTAAAAATATTTGAGGTGGTCTAGAGAGGACGGGTGGAGCGATCAATACCCTGATAGTTCTACCTAGCTTGGCCAATATAAGAATTTATTTTATTTTTTCCTAATTATGACATCCCCACCTATTACCTTTATTCTGTTTTCTCCTCTTCTTTCAAGTGAGAACTGAGAAGTTCATAGTACATTCCACCCCGCCCATTTAGAGATTTGTGATATATGAAAAAGTTTCAAAAAAATAAATAACGAAAAAGGGTCAGAAATGCCCTTAACGTATTAGAAATGACTCAAAAATATCATCCTTCCATCAATGTGTTCAAATTTGCTCTTAATATTATTTTTAGGCTTAAAAATATTCCTCTCTTAACGAAAAGATGACATGGCATGGATGGGCATTTTAATTGAACATGTGGCATTTATTTAGTGGTCCACATAGATTTTTTCTAACCCAACCCAAAATATTCGACCCATCTTCTAATAACCCGATCAATGTCATATTTTTACTTTTTCCTTTTACAGTAATTCATGAAAAGTTTTCACATGCACAATAAAAATATCCTTTGTGGCCGCAACAAAGTAGATGAACAATCATCTTGTTTTCACCAGCAAAAATTTCGGTATCCCAACCCAGCATCTCTTGTTTAAAATAAGGTTCTTACTTTCCTTTTCTTTCTTCCTTCATTTTCCATCAGCATAATAGAACACAAATTAAACACAAATTAGTCTATCAATTTTTCATACATTAAACACAAATTAACCAACACAAGAACTGCCACAATTAAGCAACATTAATATTAGAACTAAAAAAGAAAATTATAAGAATTGAAATCAGAAAATTAACTTAAATCAGAGAATTAAAAGAACTAAGATATAGAGTTAGTATCAAAATGAACAAAAATATATAAAAACTGAACTCAGAAAGCATATGGACAAACAAGGAAGGAAGAAGAAGAGGAAAAAACTCTACTTGAAATAAAAGAGACGAAAATAATGCCAATGGGTTTCCAGAAACTTGGGTTAATTTTTAAAAAAAAACGGGTTATTAGAAGATGGGTCGAATCTTTTGGGTTGAGTTAGAAAAAATCTATGTGGACCACTAAATAAATGCCACATGTTTAATTAAAATGCTTATTAATGCCATGTCATCTTTCCTTTAAGAGAGAGACATTTTAAGTCTAAAAATAACATTAAGAATAAATTTAAACCCATAGGTAAAAAGCATTTGTGAGCCATTTCTAATAAGTTAAGGGCAATTTTGCCCTTTTCCGAGTAAATAAACCGGCAAAGTATGAAACAACAAGAAGCAATAAAGTGAAAATCTAACTTTAAAATTTGTTTTCTAAAAGGAATCAAAATGATTGTTATAATTACGCCAATTAAGGAGAGGAATGTTTTAGATATTTCGATATTTGGTCAGACATGGAATAATGATATAATATAAGGGTTATATACGTGCTTTACAATTATCTTTTTCTTTTAACCAATTAGGGGATTGGCTATTGGAGCGACTGAATCAAAAAATCAGATAGCACTCAAGATTGACGGTTTTTGGGCTGGGATTGGTCATTCTTGTAAAGGCGATGTCTAAAGTACGATTTAAAAATTTTGGGGTCAGAATTTCCTTAAACTAACAAAAAGGAGTGAATTGATGTTGGAATTATTCCTTATTCTCTTTTTACTTTTTGTTATTTTATAGAGCGGTGAGGAGACAAAGTGCGTTAAAAGTAACCAAAATATAAAGGTTTTTTTTTTTTTTGCGCAAAGGGGAAACAATTGGCTATGTATTACAAGTCACGAAAAGGTTTTGGTAGAATGCTAATTATTCTTTCATTCTTAATCAAATGTCTCGATTTTGTATATTAAGTATGGAATCGTCTTTGGTAAAAAAATTTCAATGTTTCACCGTAGGACTATTTGTCACGGCCCAATTCTCCCTCCGTAAGACGTCGTGACAGTACCTGGTCTCTACGACTAGGTAAGCCTAACAAAAATACGGAAATAATAAAATGGAAGTAAAACTTAACAACTAACTGCAACAAATAACTAAATAACTGATAACAATACCGCTTGGCATGTACAATAACCAACACTCTAGTAAAACGCAGTATTCCCAAAACCGGAACATCATAAGTCACAAGCTACATAAGGAAACTAGTATCTCTATACACAAGAGTCTAATAAAAAGAGTGCGGAAGGTAAATGACATAGGAGAGAATAGAGGGGGACTCGGAGGTCTGCGGACGCGGCAGATGTACCTTGAAGGCTCCGTACAACAGTAAACACTCTCAGCTAGTAGCAGGGCTGATAAGAAGCACCTGGATCTGCACATAAAATATGTGCAGAAAAGTAACATGAGTACACCACAACGGCACCCAGTAAGTGCCAAGACTAACCTCGGTAGAGTAGTGACGAGGTCAGGTCCGGACCCTACTGGGATATAGTAATAAGACAGATGATATAATAAAATAAAGTGAAACAGAGCAGTTAACAGAAAGTATTCACAAAGCAATAACAACACAGCACAATGAGATAACAAATAGGGGCGCTCCCGAGATACCGTCTCGTAGTCCCAAAAGTAAATGTGCAGGGAGAACTCTCGAGTTACCGCCTCGTAGTCTCAAAAGTAAATATACAGGGAGAACTCCCGAGGTACTGCCTCGTAGTCTCAAAAGTAAATGTGCAGGGAGAACTCCCGAGGTACCGCCTCGTCGTCTCAAAAGTAAACACACAGCTCAAACCGATAAATACAAAAGTAAACAGCAAGAATCCTACAATTAAGATTGATAAAAAGAAAATCCCGGAGAAAATAGAAAATTAACTAGGCATGCTGCACAGAGTTCAATTAAGCAGTTAAAGTACATAGACATGCGATATTAGACTACATAGGATAACTTCACATGTTTGTATAGCTCAATTAAGATGAAAACAGGTTGCTACTCAGTAAAAGTCGGGTTTTATAATAAATAGCCCGTGTACGCACTCGTCACCTCATGTACACGACGCTCAAATATCACAACAGTACCAAATCCTAAGGGGATTTCTCCCGCACAAGGTTAGGCAAGCCACTTACCTCGAACCAAGCTTAATTAATCAGTAAGAATGCCCTTTCCTCAATTTTTCGACTCTGAATGGCCCAAATCTAGTCAAAAATAATTTCATACCATAAATACAACTATAATAGACTAATTTAATTAATGAAATCAAGACTTTAACAAGAATTTTAAAAATCGTCCTAAAAAGTCAACCCGGGCTCACGTCTCGAAATCGGATAAAAGTCACAAAATACGAACACCCATTCACTCACGAGTTTACTCGTATCAAAATTATCCAAATACGATATCAAAATCCCAATCAAAACTCAAAAACTTATTTAAAGAACTTCTCCCATTTTCCTCAAATGTTTCAACCCAAATCCGAAATTAAAGGATAAAATTAATCATAGATTAATGGGATATAATCAAAAACAAGTGAAGAATCATTACCCAATCAG
This sequence comes from Nicotiana tomentosiformis, assembly GCF_000390325.3. Taxonomy (NCBI): domain Eukaryota; kingdom Viridiplantae; phylum Streptophyta; class Magnoliopsida; order Solanales; family Solanaceae; genus Nicotiana; species Nicotiana tomentosiformis. Next base: position 14,692,948 of record NC_090823.1, read on the forward strand.
TGTCTCTGAAAATCCCTCAAAATCTCGTCCAAATCCGAGCTCCCTATCTCAAGTTTTGATAAAAATGGCCAACCCTCGTTTTTGGACACTTTAATGCTCCCTAGGCATTTCCTTCTCCGCGAACGCGATCACACCCTCGCGTTCGCGTTGAACAATTCAACACTGGCCAAAAATCCCTCCTTCGCGAAAGCGAGTGACCTCTCGCAACCGCGTAGCTTCCACTGCCTGTTGCTTCGCGAACGCGTTCTCCACTACGCGAACGCATAGAACAAAGCCTTGGGGTCCCAGCTGCTCCATTTCCTCTACGCGAACGCGATGCCCTTCACATGTTCGCGATGCACTGCTGACCCAAACCTTCGAGAACGCGACCCCCACTTCGCAAACGCGAAGAACAATTCTTCTCCTGCCTCCAACTCCTCTCGCAAACGCGAGACTCCCCTCGCGAACGCGAAGAAGGAAACCAACAACTGGAAAGCCAAAAAAATCTGCAATCTTTCACAAGTCCAAAATGATCCGTTAACTATCCGAAATCAACCCAAGGCCCCCGGGACCTCAACCAAACATACCTACAAGTCCTAAAATACCATACGAACTTAGTCGAGCCTTTAAATCACATCAAACAATGCTAAAAACACGAATCACCCTCCAATTCAAACTTAATGAACTTTGAAGCTTCAAACTTCTACAACCGATGCCGAAACATATCAAATCACGTCCGATTGACCTCAAATTTTGCACACAAGTCATAATTGACATTACGGACCTACTCCAACTTTCGGAATCGGAATTTGACCCTGATATCAAAAAGTTCACTTCCGGTCAAACTTTCCAAAAATTCAACTTTCGCCATTTCAAGCCTAATTTAGCTATAGACCTCCAAAACACAATCCGGACACGCTCCAAAGTCCAAAATCACCCAACGGAGCTAACGAAACCGACAAAACTCCATTTCGGAGTCGTCTTCACACAGTTCCAACTACGGTCAAAATCCTAAGACTTAAGCTTCCATTTTAGGGACTAAGTGTCCGAAACCACAACAAAACCTCCTGGCAAGTCACGTAAGCAGAAAAAGATACGGGGGATGCAGTAAATAGTGGATCGGGGCTAATACACTCAAAATGACCTACCTGGTCGTTACATCTTCCCTCTCTTAAAATAATCATTCGTCCTCGAACGAGCATAGAGACATACCTGAAGGGGTGAAAGGATGAGGATAGCGGCTACACATATCATGCTCGGTCTCCTAAGTCGCCTCCTCGACCGGCTGAACCCTCCACTGAACCATCACGGAAGCAATGTTCTTTGACCTCAACTTTCGAACCTATCTGTCTAAAATAGCCACCGACTCCTCAACATAAGATAAATCCTTGTCCAACTGCACTGAGCTGAAATCCAACACATGAGACGGATCGTCGTGATACTTTCGGAGCATCGAAACATGGAATACTGGATGAAATCCTGCTAGACTGGGAGGCAAGGCAAGCTCATAAGCAACCTCCCAACATGTCGCAGCACCTCAAATGGGCCGATAAACCTTGGGCCCAACTTCACCTTCTTTCCGAACTTTATAATACCCTTCGTGGGTGATACCCGGAGCAGGACCCGCTCTCCAACCATGAATGCAATATCGCGAACCTTCCGATCCGCATAACTCTTCTGTCTGGACTGGGCTGTGCGAAGTCGATCCTGAATCACCTTAACCTTCCCGAGAGCATCTTGAACCAAGTCTGTACCCAATAACCTAGCCTCGCCTGGCTCGAACCAACCCACTAGAGACCGACACCGCCTACCATACAGAGCCTCATATGGTGCCATCTGGATGCTCGACTGATAATTGTTGTTGTAGGCAAACTCCGCAAGTGGTAAGAACTAATCCCATGAACCTCCAAACTCCATCACACACGCACGGAGCATATCCTCTAATATCTGAATAGTGCTTTCGGACTGTCCGTCCGTCTGGGGGTGAAATGTTATGCTCAACTCTACTCGAGTACCCAACTCATGCTGTATGGCCCTCCATAACCGTGATGTAAACTGCGTACCCCGGTCAGAGATGATAGATACCGGTATGCCATGAAGCTTGACAATCTCGCGGATATAAATTCGAGCCAACTGCTCGAAAGAATAGGTAGTCATCACAAGAATGAAATGAGCTGACTTGGTCAGCCTATCCACAGTCACCCAAGCTGTATCAAACTTCCGCTGAGTCCGTGGAAGCCCAACAACAAAATCCATAGTGATCCGCTCCCATTTCCACTCTGGAATCTCTAATTTATGAAGCAATCCGCCTGGCCACTGATGCTCATACTTTACCTGCTAACAATTCAGACACAGAGCTACATATTCCACTATGTCCTTCTTCATCATCCTCTACCAGTAATGCTATCTCAAGTCCTGATACATTTTTACGCCACCTGGATGAATGGAATACCACGAACTGTGAGCCTCATGGAGAATCAACTCATGCAGACCATCTACATTGAGCACACATAGCCTGCCTTGCATCCTCAGTGCACCATCATCTCCAATAGTGTCCTCCTTAATAGTGTCCTCCTTAGCATCACCGTGCTGAACCGTGTCCTTAAGGACAAGCAGATGGGGGTCATCATACTGACGCTTCCTGATACGATCATAAAGAGAAGATCGAGAGACCACACAAGCCAATACTTGACTCGGCTCAGAAATATCCAATCTAATAAACTGGTTGGCTAAGGCCTGAACATCCAACGCTAATAGCCTCTCTGTTGCTGGTAGATATGCTAAGCTCCCCAAACTCTCCGCCCGCCGACTCAAGGCATCGGCCACTACATTGGCCTTTCCAGGATGGTACAAAATGGTGATATCATAATTTTTAAGAAGCTCCAACCACCTCCGTTGACGTAAGTTAAGATCCTTCTGTTTGAACAGATACTGTAGACTCCGGTGATCGGTGTAGATATCATAAGGGACACCATACAAATAGTGCCGCCAAATCTTCAAGGCATGAACAATAGCTACTAACTCAAAGTCGTGGACATGATAGTTCTTTTCATGCACCTTCAGCTATCTGGATGCGTAGAAAATTACCCTACCGTCATGCATCAACACTACATCGAGACCAATCCGTGACGCATCATAATATACAATATAAGACCCCGAACCTGTAGGAAATACCAATATTAGGGTTGTAGTCAAAGCTGTCTTGAGCTTCTGAAAGCTCTCCTCACACTCCTCTGTCCACCTGAACGAAGCACCCTTCTGGGTCAGCCTGGTCATAGGTGCTGCAATAGATGAGAAACCCTCTACAAATCAATGGTAATACCCCACCAAACCAAGAAAACTCCGGATCTCCGTAGCTGAGGACGGTCTGGGCCAACTCTGCACAACTTTAACCTTCTTCAGATCCACCTTGATCCCATCACTCGATACTACATGACCCAAGAATGCCACTGAGTCTAGCCAAAACTCATGCTTTAAAATTTTTGCATATAACTTCTTTTCTCTCAAGGTCTGAAGCACAGTCATCAGGTGCTGCTCATGATCCTCCCGAGTCCGGGAGTACACCAGAATGTCGTCAATAAACACAATGACGAATGAGTCAAGATAGGGTCAGAACACACTGTGCACCAAGTGCATAAATGCTGCTGGGGCATTGGTTAGCCCAAATGACATCACAAGGAACTCGTAGTGACCATACCGAGTCCTGAAAGTAGTTTTTGTGATATCTGGCTCTCGAATCTTCAACTGATGATAGCCTGAACGTAAGTCAATCTTGGAAAACACTCTGTCACCCTATAACTGATCAAATAAGTCATCAATACGAGTCAATGGATACCTATTCTTCATTGTAACTTTGTTCAGCCAGCGATAATCAATGCACATACGCATAAAACCATCCTTTTTCTTCACAAACAAGATCGGAGCATCCCAAGGTGACACACTGGGCCGAATGAAGCCCTTATCAAGCAACTCTTGTAACTTCTCCTTCAACTCTTTCAACTCAGGAGGAGCCATACGATATGGAGGAATAGAGATGGGCTGAGTGCCCGGCAACAAATCAATGCCAAAATCAATATCTTTGTCGGGCGGCATGCCCGGAAGATCAGCTGGAAATACATTTGAAAAATCCCTCACTACTGGGACTGACTCAACTGTAGGGATATTAATACTGACATCTTTCACATAAGCTAGATACGTGTCACACCCCTTCTCAACCATTCGTTGAGCTTTAAGAAATGAAATAACTCTACTGGGAGTATACTCTAAGGTACCTCTGCACTCTAATCTCGATAATCCTGGCATAGCCTATCATGGTCTTGGCGTGACAATCAAGAATAACATAATGGGGCAAAAACCAGTCCATGCCCAAGATAATACCAAAATCTACCATACTGAGCAATAACAAATCGGCTCTGGTCTCAAAACCACTAAGAACAACCAAACACAACCGATACACACGATCAACAACAATAGAATCTCCCACAGGTGTAGACACATAAACAGGAAAACTCAAAGAATTACGAGATATGACCAAATACGGGGCAAAATATGAGGACACATAGGAATAAGTGGAGCCTGGGTCAAATAAAACCGACGCATCTCTATGACAGACCGGAACAATACCTGTAATGATAGAGTCAGAAGCAACTGCCTCTGTACGAGCAGGAAGAACATAATATCTGGCCTGGCTTCCCCCTCTAGGGCAACCTCGACCTCCCTGGCCTCCACCTCGAGCTGGCTGAGCAAGTGGAGAAGTAGCTGGTGCTGTCATCATAGCCTGAGGACTCGGTGGAGCACGCTGTGCCTGAGAAGTCTGTGGAGGTGAACCCCTCCTAAGTCTGGGGCATTCCCTCACCATATGGCGAGTGTCACCACACTCAAAATAAGCCTTCGGAGGGTGTGGCTGCTGTGACTGGCTCGAGCCAGGTCTGCTGAACTGACCGCTAAAAGCACCCCGTGCAGGAGGCGCACTAGATATTGGTGGTGCATAATAAGGCTCCTGGGGCCTAGAGGGGGCCAGAATACCACTGGCGACTGGAAGAGTTGAGTGAACGGGGCGACTCATATAACCCCTACCATGGCGAACTGCAGCCGGGACACGAGTACCACTATAAGTGCCAGACTCTCGAGTCCTCTTGGCCTCCCTCTCCCCTCTCTCCCGAGCAAGCATACCCTCCAATCTCCTAGCAATACTCACAACTTGCTGGTAAGAAATATCCATCTCTAACTCTTGGTCCATGCTAAGCCTGATACTGGGGTGGAGTCCCTCGATGAACCGACAAAACCTCTCTCGAACTGTGGCAAACAAGGCTGGTGCATGTCGGGCCAAATCATTGAAGCAAACTGTATACTATGACACAGTCATAGCACCCTGGCGCAACTGTTCAAACTTCGCGCGCCATGCGTCCCTGAGACTCTGAGGAACATACTCCCTCAAGAACATGTCCGAGAATTGAGTCCATGTAAGTGAAGCTGCCTCAGCCGGACTACCCAACTCATAAGCATGCCACCACTAATAGGCTACTCCTCTAAGCTGGAAGGCAGTAAAAGAAACCCCACTCTACTTTGCTACACCCATAGTATGGAGAATACAGTGACACTCCTCCAGAAAACCCTGGGCATCCTCTGACGCCAATCCACTAAAGGTAGGAGGGTGGTACTTCTTGTACCTCTCAAGTCTGAGCTGCTCCGCCTAAGAAATGCTGCCCTAACCTCGGGCTGAGCTGGAACTACCGGCTATATCGGTATAATCTCTGGAACCTTTTCGTCCTGAACCCGCTGCTCTGGAGTACCGACGACGGGAGTCTGTGCTCCTCCTCCGGCCTGAGATGTGGCAGGAGCAAGTGAAATCAATCCAGCCTGAGCCAAGGTACTGAACATGCTCAGAACCTGGGCTAGAGTCTCCTGGAGGGCTGGTGCAGCAACAGGTACCTCAGTTGTCTGCCCTCCAGCGGGAGCTACTGGGGGCTCCTCTGTAGCAGCTCGTGTGGGTGCTCTGGCTGCACCGCATGGACAACCTCGGCCTCTACCCCGGCCTCGGCCTCTCGCGGCTCTAGCAGGGGGCACAAGTACCTGGTCATTAGATCCGCTTGTACGTGTATTCACCATCTGTGAGAGAATAGAATACAGAAGTTTAGAATTTTGAAGTCAACAATTTCGCACGACAAGGAATCAAAGAAGTGTAATTTTTCCTAACAGTTCCATAGCCTCCCGAAGATAAATACAGAAGTCTCTGTACCGATCCGTGAGACTCTACTAAACTTGCTTGTGAGTCACAAGACCTATGAACCTAGGGCTCTGATACCAACTTGTCACGGCCCAATTCTCCCTCCATAAGACATCATGACGGCACCTAGTCTCTACGACTAGATAAGCCTAACAAAAATGAGAAAATAACATAATGGAAGTAAAACTAAACAACTAACTGCAACAGATAACTAAATAACTGGTAACAATGCCGCTTGGCATGTACAATAACCAACACTCTAGTAAACATAGTATTCCCAAAACCCGGAACATCATAAGTCACAAACTACAGAAGGAAACTAGTATCTCTATACACCAGAGTCTAATAAAAGAAGTGCGGAAGGTAAATGACATAGGAGAATAGAGGGGGACTCAGAGGTCTGCGGACGCGACAAATATACCTTGAAGTCTTCGTACAACAGCAAGCACTCTCAGCTAGTAGCGGGGCTGATAAGAAGCACCTGGATCTGCACATAAAATATGTGCAAAAGAGTAGCATGAGTACACCATAATGGTACCCAGTAAGTGCTAAGCCTAACCTCGGTAGAGTAGTGATGAGGTCAGGTCCGGGTCCTACTAGATATAGTAATAAGATAGATGATATAATAAAATAAAGTAAAATGGAGCAGTTAACAGAAAGTATTCACAAAGCAATAACAACACAACATAATGAGATAACAACAGGGGCGCTCCCGAGATACCGTCTCGTAGTCCCAAAAGTAAATGTACAGGGAGAACTCCCGAGGTACCGCCTCGTAGTCTCAAAAGTTAATATACATGGAGAACTCCCGAGGTACCATCTCGTAGTCTCAAAAGTAAATATGCAGGGAGAACTCCCGAGGTACCGCCTCGTAGTCTCAAAAGTAAATGTGTAGGGAGAACTCCCGAGGTACCGCCTCGTAGTCTCAAAAGTAAATGTGCAGGGAGAACTCCCGAGGTACCGCCTCGTAGTCTTAAAAGTAAACACACAACTCAAACAGATAAATATAACAGTTAACAGCAAGAATCCTATAGTTAAGACTGATAAAAAGAAAATCCCGGAGAAAACAGAAAATCAACTAGGCATGCTACACAGAGTTCAATTAAGCTGTTAAAGCACATAGACATGCGATATTAGACTACATAAGATAATTACACATGCTGGTATAACTCAATTAAGATGAAAACAGGTTGCTACTTGGTAAAACTCAGGTTTTACAACAAATAGCCCATGTACGCATTCGTCACCTCATGTACACGGCGCTCACATATCACAACAGTACCAAATCCTAAAGGGATTTCCCCCCCCCCACAAGGTTAGGCAAGCTACTTACCTCGAACCAAGCTCAATCAATCAGTAAGAATGCCCTTTCCTCGATTTTCCGACTCCGAATGGCCCACATCTAGCCAAAAATAATTTCATACCATAAATACAACTATAATAGACTAATTTAATTAATGAAATCAAGACTTTAACAAGAATTTCGAAAATCGTCCTAAAACGTCGACCCAGGCCCACATCTCGAAATCGGATAAAAGTCATAAAATACGAACACCCATTCACTCACGAGTTTACTCGTACCAAAATTATCCAAATCCGATATCAAAATCCCAATCAAAACTCAAAAACTTAGTTGAAGAACTTCTCCCATTTTTTCCAAAATGTTCAACCCAAATTCGAAATTAACGGATGGAATTAATGATATACTAGTGGGATATAACCAAAAATAAGTGAAGAATCATTACCCAATCGATGTCTCTGAAAATTCCTCAAAATCTCGTCCAAATCCGAGCTCTCTATCTCAAGTTTTGATAAAAATGGCCTACCCTCATTTTTGAAATCTTTAATACTGCCCAGGCATTTCCTTCTTCGCGAACGCGATCACACCCTCGCGTTCGCGTTGAACAATTCAACACTGACCAAAAATCCCTCATTCGCGAACACGAGTGACCTCTCGCGAACGCGTAGCTTCCACTGTCTGCTGCTTCGCGAACGCGTTCTCCACTACGCGAACGTGTAGAACAAAGCTTTGGGGTCCCAGCTCCTCTATTTCCTCTACACGAACGCGATGCCCTTTACGCGTTCGCGATGCACTGCTGACCCAAACCTTCGAGAACGCGACCCCCACTTCGCGAACGCGAAGAACAATTCTTTTTATGCCTCCAGCTCCTCTTCGCGAACACGAAGAAGGAAACCAGCAACTGGAAAACCAGAAAAATCTGCAATCTTTCACAAGTCCAAAATGATCCGTTAACCATCCGAAATCAACCCGAGGCCCCCGGGACCTTAACCAAATATGCCTACAAGTCCTAAAACACCATACGAACTTAGTCGAGCCTTCAAATCACATCAAACAACGCTAAAAATACGAATCACCCTCCAATTCAAACTTAATGAACTTTACTTCAAACTTCTACAATCGATGCCGAAACATATCAAATCACGTCCGATTGACCTCAAATTTTGCACACAAGTCATAATAGACATTACGGACCTATTCTAACTTCCGGAATCGGAATTCGACCCCGATATCAAAAAACCCACTTCCGATCACAATCTGGACACGTTCCTAAGTCCAAAATCACCCAACGGAGCTAACGGAATTGACGAAACTCTATTTTGGAGTCGTTTTCATATAGTTTCAACTACGGTCAAAATTCTAAGACTTAAGCTTCTGTTTTAGGGACTAAGTGTCCCAAATCACTCCGAAACCACAAAAAAATCTCCCGGCAAGTCACGTAAGCAGAAAAAGATATATTGGAAGCAGTAAATAGGGAATCAGGGCTAATACACTCAAAATGACCGGCCGGATCGTTACAACTTCCTTGACGCAAATTCGATTAGTCGGATCCTAAAACGGATATGAAACTCCGAATTAAAAACCAAAAAAAAAAAAAGAAAAGAAAAAGGCTAAGTATTACAAAGATTTTACTATAATGATGCCTCGAGAATCGGAAAATTGATTTAGGTCTACGTGGAAAGAGAAAACATTCTTCTTTTCTATTTAATTAATTACTTTTCAAGAAGAAGAATATTAGTATGTGGAAATGGTTCTGGCTGCTGCTTCATGTCTTTTTTACTTTGCATTTTCTCTCCTTTTTATTCTTTTGCAAGAGAGAAAGAAAGCATGTGTTCTGAAATGAACCTTGAAACTCATTTAATCATATCCATAAGGGATCAATAAGGTTATTGTTTTGTGGAAGCAGCGACAGAGTAAATTCTGAAATGTATTTCTCTTATGTTAATAGGATTTAAAATTTTATATTTGAGGAAAAAAATAGATCATTACTCTATTTGTGCAGTATAAGTTTTCGCCAAGGGGATTCAGATTCCCTTAATTTCATGTAGCTCTACTAAGAGTGGAAGGAGATTAGTCGAATCAAAATTAGGGGCGGCTCAACAAAGTTGGTGGCTTAAAGTCAAACTATATTAAGAGGTCTATTCTACAAAATTTATACAATAGTGAAATACAAAAGATCTACTGTTTTAATCAATGTTTCAATCAAACATGAAAAAGTAGCTAAATCAAAGAAACTGCTGAAGAGGAAGATAAATATACTACTAACAAGACGAAAATTTATCGTTGTTTACTCACTCATCTGTGTATTCTTAACTAAACAAGAAAATATTAAAATTTGGACTCTTAAAATTAATTGTTTAAGATATAAAATACATAATAATATAGTACTCCCTCTGTTTCAATTTATGTGAACCTATTTGACTGGATACAGAGTTTAAGAAAAAAGAAAAGACTTTTGAACTCGTGGTTAAAATGAGACACATATATTTTGTGTGGCTATAAATCATTGTGTAAAGATAAACTATTTTCAAATATGAAAAGATGTTATTCTTTTTGGGGGCCTCCAGAATTTGGGGCCTAAGGCAATGGCTTGAGCAGCTTTACCCTCCAGCCGGCCCTGATCAGAATGTTTGCGTAAGAAGCTTTAGGTTGATAAAATTAGTTTATGAGCTTTGTTCAGAGCGTCAAAACTTATAAAAGTTGCTTATTTTGAAAAGCACTTTTGTCAAAATAATTTTTTTAGATAAGTACTTTTGAAGAGAATAACTTGTGTTTGACTAATCATTTGAAAAGTATTTTTTGAGTATGTAATAAATAGATTGTGTTTGACCAATCTTTATTGAGTGTCAGATTACAAAAAGAATAATATCAAGATTCAGTTTATAGTTAGTATTATTTTAATGGAGAAATAATTTAAAATATTTTTTAATGAAACACTTTCATTAAGATTTATATTTTATTAATTTAAAATATAAAATAAAATATATATTAAGGTTTTTAATGAATGTAAATATGTAGTTAAATAAAAAAAAGGAAGAGGAAAAGAAAGTAGCATTTATAATTGAGGTATATGAGTTAAATTAATGAGAGATACTTTGTCAAATATAATTTTTTAGTAAGAATATTTTTATCTAAAATATTAATTTTCTATTCTCTTAATTTATAGCTTCTCTCGAATAGCAAAAAATTATTATTGTTGTTGTTGTTGTTCAAAACGCTTTTTAATTTTGGACAAATATCTCAAATCTAAATTTCTTTTTGAAAAAAGTGTTTTTAAGTTTCCAAAATCTTGGCCAAACATGATATAAAAATCAAAAGTACTTATAAGTCTAGTATTTATAAGCAAAAATCACCCAAAACTTACAAACACTTTTAATTTGACCAAGATCCATAAATCTTTTTCAATTCCCGAATAATTCACTTTAAAACGAAACTCTTAACACTCTTTCTTTAATTTCTGCCGTTTATCCACTTTCTCGTAGAGATGCTTATCAATTTATATTTTTTGTAAATAACTTTAAGGATATTTTAGTTATTTTAACATAAAAAAACTTACTTTCATTTAAATTTTCAATATTTAAACGTGTTTTCAGCGTTGAATGCTTATGATCAATTACTTTCAATCAGTACTGCTAAACGGGCTCTTAGTAACAACGTACTACTTTTTACAAAATGCAATCATATTAAAATCTTAGTGCTCTCTCAAAGTTTAAAGAAAAAAAGAAAGAAAATCGAAAAAACTGACACATAAGGGGGAAAACAAGGTTTTAGAGGAAAAAAATATAATGAGAAAAATACTCATAGCAGACAGCAAAATCCTTGATAGGCTTAGTGGAAAGAGCATTTTGCATATAAAACCTTACCTTGTATATACCTTACAACAGACTGAGTCTCTGCAAACAATTGAAAAAAATTGTAAATCAATAATAGTATTATCTTTAATTTGTGGTGTCTAATCATCCCAATTTAACGGTATTTTTAATGTATATCTCAGAATTTGAATGAGTGGCCGTGACAAAGGTCACAAGGTATGTCCTTCAAATGGAATAGGTCAAGAACTATTATCCTTTCCCAGAATGGAAATATTCTCATGCTAAGCTGCATTTTAGAATTTTGATTACATTAATATCTGATAAAGCACCCCCATGTGTGCATCAATTTTCACTTAAGTGTTCTTGTTATAACCAACCAGGCCTTGTCATTGGACTTCTGAACAGTGGTGGAGATAGAATTTTTATCAAGGAGATTTAATATTTACTATATATACATAAAAATAAATTAAACGTTACACTATATCGTAGGGTTCGGATGAAACCCGTTCCGCCTCCTGGTTGCACCCCTGACCCCTGCTTTTGAACATGCTTAAATAAGAGACGAAATTTAAAATTTAAACTTAACTTATTCAAGTTTTAAGATTCTTGTCATTGGATTATCACACTTTAAAAGTTATAAATTTAAAATATAAAGTTTGTAAAATTTTTAGCGATTAACCACACACATATATATTAATTTATTTATTTGTTTATGTTCCGTGTCGAAAGTGGAGGGTTCACTTGAACTCATTAAATCATGCTCCACCCCTCCTCTAGCTTAAATAGCAGCTCTTCCGACTGCTAATTAACATCAGTTTGATTACATTTCCTCATGTCAATGCTAATGTCTTTATCTTTTTCTTTTTCTCAATACTAGCATTTTCCAAAGCTGTTTTAATTTAAGCTCAATCTTCCTATTATAATGGCCTCCACACATCACAAAGGCATTTACATGATTGTTCTCTATTTGCTTCTTCTCCAACAACTTGAGTTCATAGCTTCATCAAGGCTTTCCAAATTCTATCCGCCTCCGATGGACCGAGGTAGAGCTACATGTAATGAAAAACGCTCTATTGAATCCCTTTTGATGAAAAATTATGGTGTGTCAGCTAATAGTTTTTCAACTAATCGTTACAAGAAGTATGATTACCCGCCGATCAAGCCAGGACATAGCCCTGGCATGGGCAATGATGCTCCACCAGGTGGCTCATGAATATTGCTTTCTTTTTCTGGACGTGGACATGTGGTCAACTTGAAGCTAAAAATTTTAAAGCATTATCGAGTTGATATGATGGGAGAAAGAGAATTGTTGAATGAATTATAATTGCATCGTATTGGATAATTATTGTGAAATGCATGCCACAATGGTTATTTATGTCCTTTTGTTTTCTAGATTTTTACCCTTTCTGTCTATTTTTCCTTTTGGGGAGTATTACAAACAATGGATGTAATTATCCTAGTATTCCGCTAAACAATCATAAGAATATGTCCAAACGTCAAATGAAACTTAATCTTTTTAGATTCCCCTTGGACCTTGGAATGATAGAGTGGCTTTTGAATGGCTGGACCACTTCTCTCGATTGAGGAGAAATGAGGAGAGAGATAGAGTTCTTGCCAAATCTATGCGTTATTGGTTACTTTAACAAGGGGAGAATTAACCTAAATAGTTGTCTAGCCAATTACTTAAATTAAAAATAGATGACGATATATAAAATATTTATATATAAAATATTTATAAATTATATATAATTGTGTATGATTCGTGTATAACTTATGTATACCGACTAAGAAAAGTAAAAACTGAGTTTGACTGGCTATATTTGTAAAGATATAATGAGGAATACCATCTCTTATATAGAGATGGTATATATTGTGTGGCTATATTTTCTACCTGTCTTATATAGAGATTCCTTTTGGAAAAAGAAAAAAAAAAAAGCTTGAGCCTAATTCAACCTCAAAACCTATCACATGAGGTGAAAATTGTCAAAAGATTATATTAGGAGACAAATTATCCAAGCCCTAGCCGATGTGGGACTCAACATAGCTAGCGTGCAAATCAGCTCGCGGTCCGTTGAAGGATGTGTTGGACTAGCAATTTGTATTCCCTTTAAAATAAAGAGCTCTATGCTATGCTGGGTTATTGCATTCTCCGATTCGCTAGGGCTGAATCGTGGCCAGCTCGTTGTGACAACTTTACCATGTAATAGGCAGCTAGTGGACCAAAGTATTGGCGGACTGTACGAATGAATTGAAGAAGAACGTAACGGTGGTATGAATAGTGTCTGAGTCACCTTTGTCCGAGGGGGCCAATTGACACTTATTTACTAGAAGATCACATTGTGTAATTATGTAATTTTCTTGTATGACTATATAATATATTGTATACGGGTAAAATTTGAGATAAAGTTACCTCCAATTTTCCGATGAAAAAATAGGAGACAACGTGGTTCATCGTAGGTTCGAGCTCGGGGGGACGAATGACGTACCAAGAATCGAACATGGCCAAACGTGGGAGGTATCGAGCTCGAGCAAAACAAAGGATCGAGACTTAAGGGAAGACGGTTAGAGAAGAGGAACGAGGGGCCGAAAAATCCGCCATCAACCGGATATTACGACGCGAATCTCGCCCCGATATCAGCTGTGGGTCATGATTTACTCGAAGATAAGTATTTTTACTTTATTTAGACTTGTACTAAGATTGAAACTCCCCACTGTATAAAAGGGAGAATTTTTTTATTTTTAAAAAGTACTGTTGGCACGCATATCACAACAATAAAGTTTATTTTTGTCTTCTTGTTCTTGTTCAAAGTGTTCTTCAGTTATTCATTTCTTTAGTTGCAACCGAGCCCGCCTCGAGGGCTCAATCAGAACCAGTATTCATGGATGAAACGAATACAACAATGAGAGTCAAAGACGGTTAAGGGTTGGTTGTGTGACTTATGGTTGTCTAGGTATACACCAAAGTTCGACGGTTCAAAGATATCAAATTTACCGATTGATCGAGTATATCCGACATAAGTTTACTACAGAAAGTTCAAAAGGAAACCTACTTATCCAGATGCAATTAATCCTTTCTTGCGAATCACATAGTTTTTCATGCAAATTTTTGTGATATAGCCATTCCCCATTCATGTAGGGGATTGTTCGGTTTTTAAAGCTTAAATGTAGCTTAAAAGAGGGTGAATAGGAAATGGAGGGAAATTGAAAATATTTGAGCCTCCCTCCTTGACAAAGGGACATTGTCCCATATTGGAAGTGGAGAAAGTTTTTGATGGGTATATATACAATTGGTCTTCTTCTAGCTATTAAAGAGTTAAGAAGAAGGCAAGTCTCGCGTCGTCGTCGTCGCTCGGCTTCGGCTTCGGATTTGGTCAAATGATTGATTGATTAATTTTTTGGACCAAATTTATTTGTTAATAGTAAATATTAACAGAAATGTTATTAAATATCTAATTTTTTGTAAACGAAATATCAATATTAAATCCAACGGAATAGTATATGCCCTTCGCTTTTTGTAAAAGATATTTACAATATGGCCGTTGTTAAACAAACAGTTTGTACCTATTCAAATTTGAAGAAACAGTTTGCACCTCTTCGAATTTGAAGAGTTGCACCTATTTAGTTTTGAAGAGTTGCACCTCTTCAGTTTGAGCTCAACATTGACTATAAATACCAGTCCATTCTTTCAGATTTCCAATACGAATTTCTGACTTCTCCTCCTTTCTTCTGTATTGTTTTAACTATAAAGAAAGCAACAATAAGTGTGATTTGCTACCGATCTTTGTGTTCGATGAAATACTGGGGTTTGAAATATCGCTACACCAGTGTATAATTCGTTCTATCCTGGGAGGAAATAATCTACAACCTTGAGTACTAGGAGGGGATTAAATTCCTTAAGGAAACACTGTGAATTCAGTGGGCTCGGATTAAATTCTATTTTTTTTTTATATTTCTATTTATATGTTATTTTATTTCTTCAGAATTAATTTTACAAATATAGAATAATAACACTGATTACATGCTGGAAAGATTGCCAGTCCGATGCTGACTGTGTTGAAACTTGGGCTTGTACACTCTGCATCTGGAATATTTATCGTACTAAGCAGCTCTGCTATTTTACTGATCCCTCTTAATTTGTAACGAACCCTACTGAGGCGCAGTAAATATTATTGTTGTTATTATTATCGTGTCTCTTTCCGTTCCTCCTTTTTTCTAATTGTTGTTCTATGGCCGTTTGAATAATATTCCATATGTTTTTATTTATGTGATACTTTTCGTTTCTCTAAATTCAATGTTTATGAACTTTGATCAAGGTTTTAAAATAATTTTTTTAACCACATTGAACTGGAAAAAATTATTACTTATAGTATATTTCAATAGTTTCTGAATACTTAAATTTTAATTTTGAAATATTGATCAAATTAAATATTAATTAAATTGACTATCAAGAAGCAAAAAAAATATAATATTGATTGGAACCGAGAAAAGAATAAATAACTGAGTTTCCATTCAGGTTCGATGGACATTGTGATTATATTTGTACTAGTATATATGTCCGCGCTTTGCGCGGTACTAAAAAAAAATTAAAATTTAATTAAATATTCTTTGATAGTTGTCTTAGTGGTGCCATATATAAAATTCTTTAACAAAAAGAATATGAGAAAATTGTGACTTCAAGATCAGCAAAAGACCGATAATCAATTTGCATCAAGTTATTTCTTTTTGCAAAATTTGCTAGGGCTCTACAAAAAATAATCTGGAGTACACAAATCTTTCCTCCATGTCAAAACATATATATTTGGCCTAATTCCGAAATAAGATGTACTACTAAAAATTGTTTACGAAATGGATAAATGATGATAAAAACAAATGTCATTTTCTAATACAAAATTTATGGACGCGCACACCATGCGTTTTATCTCTATCTGAAATGAGCAAAGACATGAGGATCGAATTCAAGAAAATGCATCAATTCCTGTATCAAAGTAGCTTGACCGTATTGATTTGGTGCTTTTAGAATAAATGACATAGCACTACATACTGGACTGTTTATCTGCATGTTCTGCTTCCTTCCACCTGGTCCTTGCATATAAACTAAATCAAGTGAATAACAAATGCTCAAACGAAGAATACAGTGATGAAGAGGAGAAGGCGGAAAACACTTGAAAGGTGATGCACACTTTTCAGTTCTCCATTATTATACACAATAAAGAATAATAATAGCTATTCTTTTAAAAACACTGAATAAGGGAGGGAAAAAGAACCAAAAAGATAGGATGCAAATCATTAAAAAGGTAGGATATGGTGCAAATTAAAAAAGAGGACACACATTAGAGGTATAAAATGGAAAGAAGAACTCAGAGACGATTTGACCCTTTATAATAAGGAAAAAAACAAAAATTTGAGAAATTAAGAAGATAAATAGTTTTCCTGGCTATCCAAGAGAATTTCAAATCACCTCTTCGAAGACCGTGTATATATATTTCCTTCGATAAAAGTTAAATTCTTCTATTCATATAATTTTCTGCTATTTTTATGATAAAAAAGAAGAAAATTAAATAAGAAGAAATAATTAGAAAAAGAAGTTGAAAGAAATAATGGTAGCACCAATTTTGGACCCTTTTCATTAGATCTTTCTCCCAAAACGAACACCTTCTTTCTCCTTCATGACCTTCTTCTCCTTTGGTAACAACGGATGTCCTTTTACTCTCAAGTCAGAAAATAAATGTCTTCTTTCATTTCCTCCTAATTTGGTGTATATGTTTCTTTTTGCAAATAATTATTCCCATCATTTGGAAATACTGATCACTTTTCTATAAATTTAGTCTCTCAAAAAGAGTTGTATTTGGGTGGGTGTGTGATTCTTTAGAAAATAATAAGTACTAATATAGATTCCAAACAAAGCAAATTAAGCCAGCAAATATTACCTCCATTATATTGTTCCTGAACCCAAACCCGCTTCTGCATGAAACGATAATACGCGCAAGCAATAATAGCATATAATTTCATTTGTTTCCAACATGTGGTATGAAAGGGACAACATTACCTAACAGAAATTTGACCGTGTCTATCCAAAAAGTTTTCAGGGAGTTCAAGCATGAAAAAAGACATTAACAAAGTCTTGCACATGGCTTAATTAGCGTTGAAGAGAAAAAATGACAACAACAACAAAAGTCTGCAACAAAGACCCAAAAATTAAATTTTAAGGGGCACCTTTCAAAGAGAAGATAAAGGAAAAAAGCACATGGAAAGAAAATGCTGGTCTGACGGAGATCCAAAAAATACTTTTCTATGCATCTGATCACGCTTGTTTTGTTTGGGGTGTGTGTGTAAGAATAGATGTGAAGGGTGAGAAAAGGTTTTTATAATTTATAGGTATCGGTATACAGTTATGAGTCTTTGTAGAATGTAGTGCCGTTTAAAGGGTATGTGTCGTTTAAATAGCCTTTTTTCATAGGAAAAGGCAAAACGTTGTGAAAAAAGATACAAGTCATTTCTCATCAATAAGACATGCCACATCACCTGGCAATGTCCCTTAATTATATAGATATATAGATATAGATTACTGTAACTTCTATCGTTTTCCTGTGTCTCTTAGTTAGTGTCAAAAAATGATCAAATTTTAAACAAGTCAATAATTTTTTTACCGATAAATAGTGTACCAAAAATTTTAAATCAAATTATGCAACATTTAGCTAAATAATGAAAAAACTTTTAATAGTTTTACAAATCAAAATTAAAACAACAAAAAGACAACATTAAAAATTTTACTAATAAAAGTAAGCATAAAACCAAAGGAAAGAGAGAATCGGGAGGATTTGTAGTTTGTAGAGAGCTTTTGTTGAAGAAATTTTGTATAGCTTGACTTTTAAATTATAAAATTTATTTAAGAAATAACTTTTAGTTACAAAATTACTTTAAGACCAATTGTTTATTTCTACATGAATTTTAAGTTTTAAGAGTTATTTTATTAGAATTTTTTTAGATTGAACAAGAATCAAGTAGACCACACATAGTGGTTTCCGTTAAGTTTTGGCAAACAAAACAAACAGAACTGTGAACCCGTGAACAACATGCAAGGCCAGTTCTAATGTTATAAGAGGTAAGGCCTATGCTTTATGCCCCATATTTTTTCTAACCATATACATAGATTATACATTGATTATACACAATTATAGATATTTGAAAAATAACATTTAATACTTTTAATACAAAAGTAGAATTTTTAAAATAAAAAGAAAAAAGCTCTTATATATATATATATATATATATATATATATATATATCAATAATTTAACTTACTTAAAAATGGATAGATGAATAATTTTCCAACGTTCCAATTTCTTACTTCTTACTCCTTCATTAGAGAACGTGTAAAATGTTTATTCTCCCTTTCTTAATTTGTTCAAGTTAATCTTTCTTTTTTCCAATCTCTTCATATTTCAAAAACTCAACATATATTTTTTCTTTCTCTTTATTATTCTTACTCACATTCTTTCTCCAAGATTTTATTAGTTTAAGCGCTCAACAATACTTTGGAATTTTTACATAAATAGCCGACCATATTAAATGTTTACTTTTTCTAACCATATACATAGATTATACATTGATTATACACAATTATAGATATTTGAAAAATAACATTTAATACTTTTAATACAAAAGTAGAATTTTTAAAATAAAAAGAAAAAAGCTCTTTATATATATATATATATATATATATATATATATATATATATATATATATATATATATATATATATATATATAAATCAATAATTTAACTTACTTAAAAATGGATAGATGAATAATTTTCCAACGTTCCAATTTCTTACTTCTTACTCCTTCATTAGAGAACGTGTAAAATGTTTATTCTCCCTTTCTTAATTTGTTCAAGTTAATCTTTCTTTTTTCCAATCTCTTCATATTTCAAAAACTCAACATATATTTTTTCTTTCTCTTTATTATTCTTACTCACATTCTTTCTCCAAGATTTTATTAGTTTAAGCGCTCAACAATACTTTGGGATTTTTACATAAATAGCCGACCATATTAAATGTTTACTTTTTCTAACCATATACATAGATTATACACAATTATATACATATAATATATAAATTGTGTATAGATTATGCATTCACTGGCTATTTTTAGTTTAAGTGGTTGGGTGGGCTGCTATTTGGGTTAATATTACATACTTTTAAGCTTCCAATAGTTCTGTACTTCTATTTCTCTATAATATCTTATCTAAAATCAATAATATCTCAAGAAAGACTAAATGAGTTGTCTATAATATCGATTGAAAAAGAATTATTAGAAAATATTGATTATAAAAAAGATAATTAACAATTTTATATCTCAAAAAGGTATAAGATTAGATTTCAAATAACAATCTTATAACTTCCTTTAAAAATTTAGGCCTCGTATTAAATTGGCCTTAGGCCTGCCCCGCATGTGCTTGAGCCGTCCCTCACAACATGTCGCTTTGAACATCCTGAACCGCTGGACTGCATCACTCAACTGTATTAAAAGTATTCAAAATATAATATATAATTATATAAAATAGTATTTAATTTATATACACAGTATAATTATTCGGCGAAAGATGTACGCTTGACTACCTTTGCATAGGGTGGCTATGCCACTGCTCTTAGTTATGGATCTCCCTCTCTCTCTTCAAACATATAATATAGCTTCAACTAAAGTCTCTCATTATGGCTCATACTACAAAATTATGTTGCATCAGATTCTTTTGATTAGATAGGGCGAGCAAGAGTAGAAAAAGGAGGGGACAATGTGTAATAATTGACGGTCAACGCATTCTTGAAATTCAATATTTGAAATACTAATAAAATATTATTTTTTTTGGAAAAGGACTAAATATACTCCTCTACTACTGATTTTTGTTTAAATCTTATACCTTTTAGCACATTTCTAAATATACTCCTATTTTTATGAATATGATGCGGCAGCCTCTAATCAAACTACCCAACCCAGAAACTAAAAACCTAAAACTGGCCTCCCAAAAATAATGATTTTCATTCGAAGTCAATCTTTTTTTTCACAAGTGTAATTCATGCCAAAAGCCCAGCTTCAACATCCAAATATTCTTCTACAAATTAATAATGCTTACTTGAATATCTTATTCTTAAGAAATTTAATTCCCTCCTAGTATCCAAGGTTGTGGATTATTTCCTCCCAGGATAGAACGAATTACACACTTGTGTAGCAGTACCTCAAACCCCAGTGTTTCAACGAACACAAAGATATGTAACAAATCACACTTACTGTTGCTATCTTTGTAGTTAAAACAATGCAGAAGATAGGAGGAGAACTCAGAAAATTCGTATTGAAAATCTGATAGAATGGACTGGTATATATAGCGAATGTTGAGCTCAAACTGAAGAGGTACAACTCTTCAAAACTGAAGAGGTGCAACTCTTCAAATCCGAAGAGGTGCAAACTATTTTTTTCAAATCTGAAGAGGTGCAAACTATTTGTCTAAAAATGGCCATATTGTAAATATCTTTTATAAAAAGCGCAGGGCATATACTATACCGTTGGATTTAATATTAATATTTCGTTTACAAAAAACCAGATATTTAATAATATTTCTGTTAATATTTACTATTAACAAATAAATTTGGTCCAAAAAATTAATTAATTAATCATTTGACTAAATCCGAATCCGAATCTGAAGCCGAAGCCGAGCCGGGCGAGCGACGACGACGACAACGCGAGGCTTGCCTTCTTCTTAACTCTTTAATAGCTAAAAGAAGACCAATTGTATATATACCCATAAAAAACCTTTTCCTCTTTCAATATGGGACAATATCCCTTTGTCAAGGAGGGAAACTCAAATATTTTTAATTTTTCTCCATTTTCTATTCACCCTCTTTTAAGCTACGTTTAAGCTTTAAAAACTCAACAATCCCCCACATGAATGGGGATTGGCTATATCACGAAAATATGCATGAAAAACTGTGTGATTCGCAAGCAAGGATTAATTGCATCTGGATAACTAGGTTTCCCTTTGAACTTTCCGTAGTGAGCTTATGTCGGATATACTCGGTCAATCGGTAGATTTGATATCTTTGAACCGTCGAACTTTGGTGTATACCTAGACAACCATAAGTCACACAACGAACCTTTAACCGTCTTTGACTCTCATTGTTGTGTTCGTTTCAACCATGAACACTGCCTGGTTTCATAAGTGTGTAGAGAACTGGCCTTACAAAATTCACCTTGAAGCGGCTAACACTTCACACTTACATAGGTGATTCCTAAATGTGTCATCCCGTATATACACTATTTGATATACCCCGTATCAAATTTAGAAATCATTAAAAAGCCTTAATGCTTTATCCTTGGTACTGAACATTGTCTCATCACGAGAAAGGACCAAACGTTTAGTTGACTATGTTGAACCGTCATTAATGACTTTGTTTGATCTCCGTGAACCTAGATCTTGGGATCTCCAGTATTCTAGGTAGAGTTACCGCCACAATGGCTTGTTCTCGCCATAGTCCCATTCCCCTCGATGATTTCTCAACTACCTCTCTAGTTAGGCCTTTTGTAAGTGGATCCGACACATTATCGCTTGACTTTACATAGTCAATCGTGATAATTCCTCTAGAGAGTAATTGCCTAATGGTTTTATGTCTTCGTCATATATGACGAGATTTACCGTTATACATCATGCTCCTAGCCTTTCCAATTGCCGATTGACTATCGCAATGTATGCATATTGGTGCCAACGGTTTGGGCCAAAATGGAATGTCTTCCAAAAAATTCCGGAGCCATTCAGATTCTTCACCGGTTTTATCTAAGGCTATGAACTCAGCCTCCATTGTAGAGCGGAAAATACAAGTTTGCTTGGACGACTTCCAAGATACCGCTCCTCTACCAATAGTGAATACATATCCACTTGTGGACTTAGAATCAGTTGAATCGGTGATCCAATTTGCATCACAGTATCTCTCAATCACCGCAGGATATTCACTGTAGTGGAAAGCAAAGTCCTGGGTATATTCTAAATATCCCAAAACTCGTTTCATTGCCATCCAATGAGATTGACCTGGATTGCTCGTGTATCGACACAATTTACTTATAGCACAAGCTATATTTGGTCGTGTACAATTCATAATATACATTAAGTATCCCAACACACAAGCATAATCCAATTGTGATATGCTTTGGCCTTTGTTCTTTGCTAATGCAAGATTCACGTCAATTGGATTCTTTGCAACTTTAAACCCTAAGTGCTTGAATTTCAAAGTACTGTCTTAATATAATGAGATTGTGACAATGCCAGACCTTGAGGAGTCTTATTGATCTTAATCCCTAGAATGACACAAACAAAAGTTAAAATTACGTAGATTTTAATCTCCATTGGAGTAGAAAACCACACAGGTTTTAGTCTCCAGAAACAGTGAGTATAACACAAATACATAAAATATTCAATTCCTTAAGCTTGTTATCAAACTATATTTGTAAAATAATTCTGGAGAAGATATGTCAAATGATAGAAACCAAGTACCCAATAGCAAACTCTTGAGTCACAAGTAAACTTTATTAGTCACATTCAACCCATCTGAACGCATCCCGCAATCACATCATACTTATCATATAGCAATTCAACCGCTCGTCGAGCCACAAATTCAACTCATAAGAATACTACCGAACGTATAAGTCCAATTGCACAGGTTCTCCCAACTGAAACTACTGAGCTTAATCTGCGGTCTAACCCTAGTCTCAAGTCCTCCAGACTGGCCCAACACCAAAACACAGAATACATATCTCAAACCTCGTTCATGGAATCATAAGCCAGTGATACACAGCTGATACTGAGCACTCACATGCGCACACGAATACGTGGAAAGAATTCAAAGAATTATGTTTCAAGATGAATCAATTCCGCACGATAGAATACAAGAAAGTGAAACTTTCCTAAGGGTTCGGCAGCCTCTCGACGATAAGTACATACGTCTCCCTACCGATCCGCAAGACTCTACTAAACCTGCTCATGACTCGTGAGACCTATGTAACCTAGGCTCTGATACCAACTTGTCACGATCCAAAAATCATCCGCCGTAATGGCGCCTATCGTGGTACTAGGCAAGCCACAACTCACTATCTTAACAAAGTAAAAGCTTTGAAATTTTAGACGGAAGCAATTAATATTTAAGAAAACCTTTGTGGAAAAGAAATAAACTCGCATCACAATACAATCTATCCCAAAAATCGGGGTGTCATCGAGTACATGAGCATCTATACTAGGAACAGTCTAATACAATGTCTAAGGAATAAGAGCTGAAATGCGATCAAGATTATGAAGGAAAGCCAAGGCCTGCGAATGCCGTGCAGCTACCTCAAAAATCTCTGGAATCAGCTGCTCAAATATCAACATAGCATGAGTACAACCAACTTAGTAAGTAATAAAACTAAATAAGGAACTGAGAAGGTAGTGACGAGCTATACAAATATAGTTCATTTCCAATAATTCCAGCAAAGAATAGACATGCTTTCAAATCCGACAGTTTAAGTCAAATCAGTTTCATACAGTTCAAGTTCAGGTAATCCGGATATAAAATCTTTTAGAAATTTTACAACAATGACAGATAGCAACTAAATGCATCAACAAATGAAAAGCAAGTACAGCCTCTCCGGGTAATAGTCACTCAACTCATCTGAACAACTCAATCACTCGGCTCTCAGCCCTCAGTACTCACACTCAATAGGTACCTGCGGTCACTGGGGGTGTGCAGACTCCGTAGGGGCTCCTTTCAGCCCAAGCGCTATATCCGCACGGATAACTCACGTGCTGCACGGATAACTTATGTGCTATAATATAAATATGTGGAACCGCACGGACAAATCACATGCTTCGCAGACAACTCACATGCCATATTATCAATATGTGGAATCGCACGGGCAACTCACGTGATGCATGAAAAACTCACGTGCTGCACGGACAACTCACGTGCCATAGTATCAATACCTCACAAACAAGCCCTCGACGTCACTCAGTCATCAACCTCTCTAATCTCTAGGGCTCTCGGAAATCACAAAGATCGGTCCAAACAAATATAACATAGTGTATCAACAAGAATCAAGAAGATGCTGAGATATGATACGCAAGTAAAACCATGACTGAGTACAAGACAACAATCAGCAAGTAATTCAATAAGTACGCAACCTTTGCGGGTCACAATAGTATCATCACATAGACTAATCATGATTTCTAACATTGTCATGACCCAAACCGATGGGCCACGACGGGCACCTCGTTCCTTACTCAACTGAGTACCAACATAACGTATCTTTTCGTATCATACTATCATAGATAACTGACCCGGAGAGGGTGCCATGATATAGGTAGAATACAACATGTAATAACAACTTATACATAAGACATATAGGCCTCTAAGACCAAAATAACCACTCGTACACTGAACATAGGCCGACAAGGCCATACAATCTTTTACGTACATGACATCTGTCTACAAGCCTCTAAGAATACATAATTTTTATAAAGGTCGGGACAGAGTCCCGCCATACCAAACCATACAGGTCTAAATCATACTAACCAAACAAGCAACTCTGAAGCAAATGGAGCACACCAATATCTTCCGCTGAGCTGATAGCCAACTTGGAGGGCTCTCGACCTGTCTATCGGGACCTGCAAGCATGAAATACACCATCCCCATGCAAAAGGTACGTCAGTACAAATAATGTACCGAGTATGAAAGGAATGAAAATCAGTAAATAATAGACATGAGAGAAACATGGAGTAAAAGACTCGACATGTACGTTTTCATAGCTCTGTGAATCATTTCATTTTTATAATGTCATGTATATGCGTATAAATATCATACCATGCATAGGTATATGCGTTCATAACATCATCAAGCCTCTGAGGGCATCCCATCATATCATTTTGGCCACTGTGGGCAAATCATCAACGTATACTAGCTGATCAGGTGGTGGTGCGTATATAACGCCGTAACCTTTTCCCATATACCATATATATATATATATATATATATATATATATATATATATATATATATACATACACGCCTATATAATGCTATCTGGTCATGGGTCAATGTACTTGTATAAATGCATAAAATGCATAAGAAATACGTTAAAAAGATTTTCTCGGAATGTCATAAAAATAATATGCCTTTCGGATAAACTTTATCAAATACATATTTTTCTGAGACCCATGAGGAGAATATATAATAATAATTCACATGGGGAATCAAGAATATAGACACCCCTAGTACTTCTATGAATAGAGTCAGTTATGGTAATTGTGCATTTGCTCGTTTCGTTTGTATCGTATTGATCATGCCAAAAACCGAGAAATGATAGCCTTAACATACCTAAGTCGATTCTCTTGACAATACTTCTAACACACGTCAATTTTGACTACACGTAACGGTGGATCGAAGTAGTGAAAAATCCGTATGATGTTTTTGAGAAAGATTGCACCGTACTCCCATAATATTATAAAATCTCACGTTAATTAAGGTGCTCTGAAATCTCGGGTTTTGAAGTGTTGGAGACGCTATGGGACATCATATTTTGAATTCCTTAAGATTTTTGAAATCTCACGTCAATTAAAAATGGAGATATGATTCTTATGTCTTTATGTCATATACTGGTTCTCTTTTTCCAAAGTGATATATGACTCACTTTATAAGACTTGTTCAATTCTCACATTCTAGTCTTGCCACAAATTTTGATGACTTAAGAGTCATACATGGGGATGGAGGGGGCTGCCACGTAATTGGTCATAAGACTTATCAAAAAGTCATCCACTTAATTCTTTAATCACTTCATTAATCCTCCATTAGTCCAATAATTAACCAATTATCCACATAATTAGGAATTATCACAAATTACTTATCACTTGGTTGAAATAGCATAATATTTATAATTCTAAAATAATCTCATTCCCGAGCTTACGTCGATTAACTTACGATGAAACTTTGACATACAAAAATGCGGGATGTAATATCTCATTTTCGAGCTTTCATCAATTTATTTATGGCGTACTTTCATGTACAAAAATATGGGGTGTAACATCATTCCCCCTTTTGGAACATTCATCCTCGAATGTTGACTGATTCACTTATCATTATCATAACCTATAGCTTTTGGGAATACTTTAGTACTCTCCTTGCCATCTAGGAACTGTTCTATAAGTAAATCCAAAGGCCAGGGCATTCCCCCCTTTAGGCCTCTTTCTCACACCACGGTCTGTGATCGGAATTCTTCCAATCTCGTAACTCTGGCTACCTTATGTCATGCAGCCTGTACGACTTTTTCCTTGTATGTGCGCCTATGCGACTCTTCTTTCCTTCTTCCTCCAGTTTTTAGCCAATCTCTAGGCCTCACTTTGTAAACATATACAAAATTATGACAAGATATCCCTTTGGGCATCTATAGGTATACTGAAGGTCTTCGCTCGGTACTTTGTCGAACTTACAAATATTGCTATATCTTATTTCATCAGCCCGATTATCTATGTGCATGACTTTACTGCCATAACTCTTACTTCGATTTATTGTTACTGGGATTTGCTACCAAACTCCAGGTTACCCTCTCGATTCTTATCATAGGTGTATAAATCCAACTCCTTCAATGCTTCCTTATTACTATTCATCTAAAGGATGACATCCTTATCTCCTCCCATATGTTGGAACTTTATCCATCTATTGTTGATTCACCTCAATGTTGATCTACAATTTACTACTGATAACTTGAAACTTCTTACATAATATATTGCCACTAGGGCTTACGTCTCATCGGGGAACATCTGAAATGATTAGACTAATCCACCTAGGGGCGATACTATACTTCTGTAACTGTATTTCATAGTATTTCATTGTGATTCACCTTATGGGTGTATTCTTATCTCGTGCCGTCCGCAAAATCTTTTCCCCTTTTTTTTTTTTGAATCATTATTCAATCGAAGGCCCAAACGTCATCCTTTATCTGTCACAATTACACCTTCATTTTGTTACCAGGTCACCATTCCATTTCTTCTAAATGCTACTAATTTTAGATTCCTTTGAGCTCATTTAGGCTATACTGAGCTTTATATAATTTAGAGAACCCATCAGCTCTCTCTGAGGGCTTATCCATTCTCGTCACCTTCTCACTCTCCCTTTCTTATCCTTACTCCTGTCTTTCTTCAACCTTGTCGCCCTACCATACTTTAGCTTGCGACCAATTCATATCCATTTATACTACTCGCAGCCTTCCTTCAACTTCCTTGCACCATAGATTTCCTTGTGTTATTCTGGAACATCAAGTGAGACATAACATCGTTTCTAACTCTTCTTTATTCTCTTAAATAGACCTCTCAGTACCTAGAAACCATAGGCTGGATAAATATGCCACTGACGACACCGCTATCATTCCTGGATACTAAATCCTAGCGCTTC
Organism: Nicotiana tomentosiformis; assembly: GCF_000390325.3. Taxonomy (NCBI): domain Eukaryota; kingdom Viridiplantae; phylum Streptophyta; class Magnoliopsida; order Solanales; family Solanaceae; genus Nicotiana; species Nicotiana tomentosiformis. The sequence goes on from NC_090823.1 coordinate 14,720,725, forward strand.
TAGCCTTTATCCGAAGTATGGACCATGCACATCCTTCTGCACTTGAGTATCTCGTACGTTGTTCACCTTTACCTTACTTATCTTAAACTTTCGCATCACATCTTCTATCTCTTTCATAACTTCCCTTCTACATATGTATGATTTACATTCACTACTTGAAGCTCTTATTGTAATACTTGCATCTCTGGTGCGTACACAATCTGGTGAGAGCTTTATATTGACTTCTTATAAGGCTGGTACTTTTCTAACTAGCTTTATCGTAGAGTTGTTATAGAATATGGCTATTGTACTATCTCTCTTGTACCTCTGATCAATATTTATGTAGGCTTAAGCTATCTTCCGATCTGCAGCTCATGGTATTACCTTGGCCTTTCATGGATGCTATGGAATACCCATGATACAATCTCTTATAAATTCAATCCTTTGTCTATGACCTGGTTTCAATTCCTTCCTTTAACTTATACCGGAGTCTTCTACGGCTGTATGATTATAAACATATATGCTGCATGGATAATACTCTGAAATCTTAGGGGCATTCATAATGTAATTATCTCTGGATCATTGATTGAATAATTCCTTTCGTTCCTTCTCAACTTTCTTTAAATACAAGCAATTGCTTTTTCTGATTGTTCTGCCACTTGTTACATGAATACTTAGCTTATCTTAGTGCCCACACATATTGGCCACGATAGGTGCCACTTTCTTATGGGGTGCATACAATGTTGTTGTGATACTGTTGTTACAAGACCATTTCTTCGTCAAGTTACTATGCTTAGGTTGAAGCCTTCTTCCTTATTTCCTCAGCTAGTCTTTCATTGTAGTACTTAGGGAGGATCCTATGATTCTTGTAAAGCTGCGGGCTTATTACATCGCATACTCGACGAATTTTTGATGTTCTTACTCACCTATAATTATCCTCAGTTACTTACCTCCACACTCATGTGCTCGTACAGTTGCTTCTGAACTGAAGTTTTGACTGTCTTCCCAGTGGGGCTTTATTTTATTTCCATAACACTCATACGGTACATTTAACTACCCCAACTCCTATCTGAATATTTCTCAAGTATTACAATGTCAAACTGTGAGGCTGGATTCACTATACTGGGTTTTGCTATGTTTATCTTGCACAATCTGTTGATTTGTCTGTAACTTCCTATCTGGCCATAACTAGGCTCTTTCTGAATCAACTACTAAGTACTCGTTGGCCTATTCTCGTATCAATATTCCATGTAATCTTTCTTGGGTTATTTCCTTTGTCTTAACTTACGTCTTGCACTGGCTCCTTATCTATCAATAACATCTCGGGAAGGAACTCTTACTTCCTCTCCTTGATGTTGTGTTTGTATAATGTTCTGGAACCGTAACATATCTATAGGCTTTGAATAAGTGCAATATCATCCCTTTTTTAATTTTTTAATCGCATTCTTCCCTTACCATTCCATAATTACTAGAACTACTTAATTCTTACTTAATGCCACATCACACCATATTCCCCCCTTTAGGGGAGCACTAAGATTTAGTGCTACGATGATCTACGTATAGATGTTTTACCCTCTCATCTTTGGCATCTTTTCACATCATCGATGATCCTTACTCGCCTCGCGGTAATCCTTCTGTACCAAGGATAACCATCTCCTCACTCGCGAGGGTGACACTTAGTGTAACTGGCACATACAGTCCCTTAAGCTTAACTTCACTCACCTTGCTTGCTTTACGGAAGCGTCTTCCTGAATGACCTTTAAAGGGTATTCTTATGTCGTCCATTCTATTATCGCCAGAATGAAATCTAAAATTCTCGTGATGTCGACCATTATCGAATCATCTAGTCCCTAATTCATGTTTAGTTTTTCTTGTTCACCAATCCATACTGATTTCTTATTACTCTGGGGTCTAATTTTTCCTTTTGGTAATCGCTTTGGAGTCACAAACTTAGTTCTCAAAATGAGGATATGACTTTATGGCCTATACCTTTTTGTTGTCTCAAGGCTTGTCACCTCTCGTCCTTTCCTTCACTTGACTATAGACTCTATAATACTGTCATCTTTTTAATCTACCGTTGTCATCCATGTATCATATCTTACTCATAATGCTTCATTAACTCTCTTCTTATTGCCCGCTAACATCTATGTCTATTACTTTATTCTGAAAATTCGAACAAGACATTCTTTTGCTTTTAGCTCCCCTTGCTCCATCCATTGGCTCTTCGAATTGCCTAACACTCTTTCTCTACTAGGTACGAGAGCCACACTAAGGTAATATTTACACCTTCAAGGCTTCCAATGCCTATCTTTGTAGTATTCATATCTAGCTGTACTATTTTAGAGTGCACCGTCTGGGTGTCTTACAAGGAGATCTATTACCATATTTGCAATATCCTTCGAAAATGTCAACTAACGCAAATATTCCATCCACCCTTTTTGGGTCACTCTAACCCCAGCCGGACCTGATATCTATCCTTCTCTTATACTACTTCTGTTAGCTTCCATATGGCATAAATGAGATAGGTGTGGTCAATTGTACATACCTATGCTACCGTTGAAGGTAACTCAAAATGCTTATATCTCCCGTCATGAATGGTAAATAATGATAGTCTTCATTAACTGGGTGCCTCATACCCTTCTTCACCTTGCTTCTTTTACTTGTTGGGACTTGAACTATCTTCTGAATCTCTCATTGCCTTTAACCATAGGGGTGGATAGATATCCTTGCCTTAAGGCTCCTTATCAAGAGGTTTACATGTCTTAGTACACATATGATCTACTGAAGACCTTACATTTTCTCATCATAAGCATCATGAAAAATTGAGTTTCTCTGACTCAACTCTTCCATATCCACATTCAATCTCTTACCAACTGGAGGTATCGTCATATTACGGATAAAATAAAAGCTAGGAGTTTGAATTCTTATAAATGAGCTCTACCACACAATCTAGAGTAAGAAGAAAGAGTGACAGTCCTAAATGCCCTGTAGCCTCTTGCTTATAAGTGTGGTGCACGAAACACCCATAAACAAGACTCTACTAGACATGGCTTGTAGACTCCCAATGACATAACTGCTCTGATACCACTTTTGTCATGACCCAAACTGATGGGCCACGACGAGCACCCGGTGCCTTACTCAACCGAGTACCAACATAACGTATCTTTTCGTATCATACTATCATAGATAACTGAGTCAGAGAGGCTGCCGTGAGATAGATAGAATACAACATGTAATACTAACTTATACATAAGATATTTAGGCCTCTAAGACCAAAATAACCACTCGTACACGGAACATCTGTCTACAAGCGAACAAGCAACTCCGAAGCAAATGGAGCGCACCAACATCTTCCGCTGAGCTGATAGCCTACTTGGAGGGCTCTCGACTTGTCTATCGGGACCTATGGGCATGAAACACAGCATCCCCAGGCAAAATGGATGTCAGTACAAATAATGTACCGAGTATGAAAGGAATGAAAATCAGTAAATAATAGACACGAGAGAAACATAGAGTAAAAGACTCGACATGTACGTTTGCATAGCTCTGTGAATCATTTCATTTTTATAATGTCATGCATATGCGTATAAATGTCATACCATGCATAGGTATATGCGTTCATAACATCATCAAGCCTCTAAGGGCATCCCATCATATCATTTGGGCCACTGTGGGCAAATCATCAACGTATACCAGCTGATCAGGTGGTGGTGCGTATATAACGCCATAACCTTTTCCCATATCCCATATACATATAATATACATATATACGCGTATATAATGCCATCTGGTCATGGGTCAATGTATATGTATAAATGCATGAAATGCATTAGAAATACGTTAATAATATTTGCTCGGAATGTCATAAAAGTAATATGCCTCAAGAAATACGTTAAAAAGATTTTCTCGGAATGTCATAAAAATAATATGCCTTTCGGATAAACTTTATCAAATACATATTTTTCTGAGACCCATGAGGAGAAGATATAATAATAATTCACATGGGGAATCAAGAATATAGAAACCCCTAGTACTTCTATGAATAGAGTCAGTTATGGTAATTGTGCATTTGCTCATTTCGTTTGTATCGTATTGATCATGCCAAAAAGCGAGAAATGATAGCCTTAACATACCTGAGTCGATTCTCTTGACAATCCTTCTAACACACGTCAATTTTGACAACACGTAACGGTGGATCAAAGTAGGGGAAAATCCGTATGATGTTCTTGAGAAAGATTGCACTGTACTCCCATAATATTGTAAAATCTCACATTAATTAAGGTGCTCTGAAATCTCGGGTTTTGAAGTGTTGGAGACGCTATGGGACATCATATTTTGAATTCCTTAAGATTCTTGAAATCTCACGTTAATTAAAAATGGAGATGTGATTCTTATGTCTTTAAGACATATACTGGTTCTCTTTTTCCAAAGTGATATATGACTCACTTTATAAGACTTGTCCAATTCTCACATTCTAGTCTTTCCACATATTTTGATGACTTAAGAGTCATACATGGGGATGGAGGGGGTTGCCATGTAATTGGTCATAAGACTTATCAAAAAGTCATCCACTTAATTCCTTAATCACTTCATTAATCCCCCACTAGTCCAATAATTAATTAATTATCCACATAATTTGGAATTATCTCAAATTACTTATCACTTGGTTGAAATAGCATAATACCTATAATTTCAAAGTAATCTCATTCCCGAGCTTACGTTGAATAACTTACGATGAAACTTTAACGTACAAAAATGCGGGATGTAATATCTCATTTCCTTGCTTTCATCAATTTATTTGTGGCGTACTTTCACATATGAAAATATGGGGTGTAACAAACATGATTTGCAGCCAAATGTCTATAACACAGGGAGAGCATATAGCTAGCAACAAGTTATTCAACTTTACAGTTTCACAGAATTGACCAAGTCCCAATTCCTACAGTGCACGCCCACACGCCCGTCACCTAGCAAGTGCGTCACCTCCAAAATACTCACATAATCCAATAATCCGGGGTTTCATACCCTCAAGACCAGATTTAAAACTGTTACTTACCTCAAACCGTGCAAAATCCTACTCAGCAATGCCTTTTCCCCTCGAATCAATCTCCACACGCTCCGAATCTATCCACAAGCAGTACGATATAATTAAAATAGGCTAAAAGAATCAATTTCACAAGAAAAACATAAAATAATAAGCCAACATCCGAAATCAGCTCAAACTAGGCCCCCGGGCCCACGTCTTGAAATTCGATAAAAGTCACAAAACCCGAAAGCATTCACTCACGAGTCAAACATACCAAATTTATGAAATTCCGACACCATTTTGTAATCCAAATCCCCAAACTTTACTCTCCAATTCTCAAGCCCTAAACCCCCAAATTTCACTTCAAAATCTCACTAATTAGGTGGGGAAGTCAGTGGGGAAACAAGTTTTATGATCCAAAATGAGTACAAGAAGCTTACCTCAATAGTCATCTCGAAAAGTTTCTCCAAAATCGCCTAAGTCCGAGTCCAACATGTTGAAATAAGACTAAAATCACGAACCCTTGCTTTTAAAGCTTCTGCCCAGACTTTTTGCACCTGCGTGGCCGCTTCTGCGAAAACATTCCCGCTCCTGCGGAAGTCACTTATCCGCTGCCTCCGCTTCTGCGATCAAAGGACCGCATCTGCGCCTATCGCAGGTGCGGGAAACCCATCGCACTTGCGGATCGATCTAGCTCCTGCGCCCACCTGCCCGCTTCCGCGGCCATCGCATGTGTGGGAAAATCTTCTCACCTGCGACCGCTGCTCAACACATCCTTGGCCGCTTCTGCGGTTCTTCCCCGCTTCTGCGGGCTTGCACCTGCGGTGCCCACTCCGTAGGTGCGGTTACACCAGTAGCAACAACACTTCAGCTGCTTCATCAACTCAAAATCAAGTCCGTTAACCACCCTAAATCAACCCGAGGCCCCCGAGACCTCAACAGAACATACCAACTAGTCATATAACCCAATGCAAACTTAGTCTAACCTTCAAATCACCCAAAACCACATCAAAACACAGATTACACCCGGATTCAACCCTAAAGAACTTCTAAACTTCAAAGTTCCATAAACGGCGCCGAAACCTATCAAACCACGTCCGATTGACCTCACATTTTGCACACATGTCCTAAATGACACCACGAACCTCCTCTAATTCCCGAAAATCAAATCCGACCCCAACTTTCAGCATTTCAAGCCTAATTCTACAACGGACCTTCCAATCACAATCCGGACGTGCTCTTAAGTCCAAAATAACCTAACGGAGCTAACATAACCATCAATTTCCAAATCCGAGGTCGTTTGCACATAAGTAAACATCCGGTTAGCATTTTCCAACTTAAGCTTTCAAATAAGAGACTAAGTGTCTAAATTCATTCTGAAATCACTCCGGACTGAACCAACTAACCCGATAAATCATATTACAGCTGTAGAACACAAAAGAAGCAGAAAATGGGTGAAATGGGGCTACAACTCTCGAAACGACCAGCCGGGTCATTACATCTTCCCTCACTTAAACAAATGTTCTCGAACATGCCAAGAATTATTCCCAAAGCCATCAAACCGCCGTATAACCTTACCATACACGTACCCGGGGGTGATCCCATATCACCCTATCCCATACAGGTCCGATAACACAACATAACTGAAATTTCTCAATTCAACCTAGTCCACAAGCCTTAGAATCCAATTTCCAACATCAGGAACTTCTTATAATATCTGAATCTCGCAACCTACACACTGTATAAGTCTGAACAAGCTGTACCAAGCCGCAACCATGACCCAAGATACAATTGCATGATATAACACATAACACAGATACTTGTAGCAATGATTTCTAATCACAGTAGCTGCTCAAAACAACCCAATGTCGGTAATAAACCTCATATCAAACAAGACTCCATTCTAAAACCTTCGTACACTGCCGATGATGAAAGAAACACGTAGAACTCATACCCATTCATCAGATCCTCCAGTCATGGAGCTCTCTCTCATTCGACAAGAATTATAGCAAATTTCTAAGCCGACTTTCTATATTATCCTTCCAACCATGCTGTAATCTATTCCGATAGTATCCATTTTAGGTCCAATGACCTCATTCATCCATCACGACCACTCTAGTAATATGACACATCAATACAATCTAAATCCATGACCCGTGTAACCCGTGCACCAATAAGCAACTTTCCAAATATACTCAATCATGGAAAAAATGAATCAGACGAGAGAATTGTCCCGTAAGCTCAACAAGTACCACCACAACGCAATGCTAAGAACCCATCACACACCGTAGAACCAAAACAGACGAATCTAACACAAGGGATCATATATCAACATAACTCCACTGCAATGTGTGACCCTATCCAAACACTGATCCATATGAAATACCTCAACCACCATGCTCAAAATCAATAACCACGCGCAATCCGACATCAAGTACTCAAAGTGCATTACCATAACCATGGAGAAGCAGATGACACAATGCCACACAAAACCCGAAAGAACATAACCCACACGCCATCAACCATGCAATACCCAATTACTCATCTCGCTCAAATTTCGCTATAAAGCCCAAATAGAATCGCACCAGGTGTGCTTATAGCCAACGATTCACAACCCCTCGTAGCATAGAAGAGTAACTCACAGATAATTTCGGAACATGAATAAGCTCAGCAATAACCGAATGGCACATCCCTCAATAATAGCAGTATGGAACCAACCGATCCGGCTCGGTGTAGAATACACATCCTAATTGGGCCTACCAATAGACCCCTAAATCAACTCCGGGCACCCACAAATAGATAAGTAACCATCCGAAAGCCCCCAATGACTGAATCATAACACATATTATTGTCTAGCTAGCTTCGACCATGACTTCACAGTCCACAACCATGAAATAATCTACTCTTGAGAACTCCGAGCCTCCAAATCCATAGAACACACGAATCACCATATTTGATCCCAACTCCACCACCAGAATGTCTAACACATCTCTTATACACGATCATCCCACGAGGAATACTTCTAAAATTCTTCCGTGCCACATAACAAAATTTGAATATCAGAAGTCGATCATCCAGGAGAGTGCCGCAGTACCAGTGAAGTATCCATAAATCAAAACACATTGACCCTTTTGAAATGTATACTCTCATCAAGCCATACCAAATAGTAATATCATTTACCTAGTCATCTGAAACCGTCCAAGTTGCCTACGAATTTTATGACCTTTCCTTGAAAACTGAACTGTGATCTCGCTCACGTAAATCTCAATCCCACGCAACACACCGCATATACCATGCCATCATATGAAAAATACGAGAACCTCATAGTCAACTCCTAGTCACAAGTAACTACATACTCAATTAGCCAAGGACCTCCCATTTGACTTCATCCAGGAGGAAATCACTATACACCACATGCTCCTCACGACAGTAGGTAATATACCCCTCGAACCATGGTAGAAACCATTGAGAACTCTTCAAAGTCCATTTGCACCTAATCAAGCTATCAAAACTAAATTCCTCTAATTCGACCAAGCCATGCAGGTCATCAAACTCAAGAATATTGCCACCAAAATATCTGTAGAGCCTCACCACATCATAATTACCCTTAAGTTGACACTTCTCCTTGTCAGAACACTACTATCCTTACCCAAATATCACTACAAGACATCCTAACATAAAACGACACTGCCCAAAGGCCCATAAGCCACTGTATTCTTCTTAAGTACCACAAAGTACCACAATAGAGACACCCACTCTAAAGGACCTTATGCGAATTTTAAAATTGTTTCTCTTTCCTTTTTATACTGAAATATAGAATCCATAGTCATACAGACTTACCGCAAGTCCTGATACCATCCAATGTAAATCACTGATTCTAGCGATATACGAATCCGAAAAATTTTCATTTGCCATATATACATTTTGAATCCATTAGAACCCTCTCGAGAGTCACCCATTTTTCTCAAATCCAAATTGTACCGCCCAAACGGGCTGAAAGACACATGCTCCTTAGCACAACATCACCCAAAGAAGTAACCTTGCCTTAACACCACCGATCAAATTCATACTCCGTTCGTACTACATCCTTCACAATAACAACTCACTCATACCATAATTTCAATATACTCATAAAGTACAATATAACCTGTATCCTAGAATTTCCTTACTCGAGTCATCCTCAATATCAATCTTTGCAAGTCATAACCTAATCACATGTATGCCTCAAACCAAAACCAGTACAACACACAATCATGAAATCAAATTGTCAATAGCAGGCTCCTCCACTTGGCTCAAAGCCATAGAACACAACATCTGATATCTCACCATACCCATAATCTACTATTGTCATAATCTCGCAGTCGATTCAATGCAAATGCTTAACGAGCCCAGGTAGCACAACCATAAGTACCTTAATCATCCGCTAAGCTCGCATTTATTTTCCTGACAGTCAAGTTAACTTTCTCACCCAGATTTAGGTTCAAATCTCAATATATACACTCCGTGGGTAGAATAGAAACTCTCTCGCTCAACATTATAAGGAACACACCTACATAGATTACTCTGCATGAGATAACCCCCATTCTTAGCCTCAAATTGGCATCTTGTTATACCATTTCGCAGCCACAATTACTACACAATCACTTAATCTTTCTGAGTCCATACTCATTAACAAGACGTGAGAATTTAACTTGTCCCATAATTTAACAACGTGAAACATACTTCAATACACTCATAATTTGAGACTATATGTCAAATGATAGAAACCAAGTACCCAATAGCAAACTTTTGAGTCACAAGTAAACTTTATTCGTCACATTCAACCCATCTGAACAAATCCCGCAATCACATCATACTTATCATATAGCTATTCAACCGCTCGTCGAGCAATAAATTTCACTCATAGGAATACTACCGAACACATAAGTCTAATTGCACAGGTTCTCACAACCGAAACTACCAAGCTTAAGATGCGGTCTAACCCTGGCCTCAAGTCCTCCAGAATGGCCCAACACCAAAACACAGAATACACATCTCGAACCTCGTTCATGAAATCATAAGCCAGTGATACACAACTGATGCTGAGCGCTCACATGCGCACACGAATGCGTGGAAGGAATTCAAAGAATTATGTTTCAAGCTGAATCAGATTCGCACGATAGAATACAAGAAAGTGAAATTTTCCTAAGGGTTCGACAACCTCTCGAAGATAAGTATAGACGTCTCCCTATCGATCCGCAAGACTCTACTAAACTTGCTCATAACTCTTGAGACCTATGTAACCTAGGCTATGATACCAACTTGTCACGACCCAAAAACCACCCGTCATGATGGCACCTATCGTGGTACTAGGCAAGCCACAACTTACTATCTTAACACAGTAAAAGCTTTGAAATTTTAGACGGAAGCAACTAATATTTAAGAAAACCTTTGTGGAACAGAAATAAACTCGCATCACAATAAAATCTATCCCAAAAACTAGGGTGTCATCGAGTACATGAGCATCTATACCAGGAACAATCTAATACAACGGCTAAGGAATAAGAGATGAAATGCGATAAAGATAATGAAGGAAAGCCAAGGCTTGAGAACGCCGTGCAGCTACCTCAAAAATCTCTAAAATCAGCTGCTCAAATATCAACACCGGCTATGACCGGGAATACTTGGATATGCACACGAAGTGCATGGTGTAGCGTGAGTACAACCAACTCAGTAAGTAACAAAAATAATTAAGGAACTAAGAACGTAGTGACGAGCTATACAAATATAGTTCATTTCCAATAATTCCAGCAAAGAATAAACATGCTTTTAAATCCGACAGTTTAAGTCAAATCAGTTTCATACAGTTCAAGTTCAGGTAATCCGGATATAAAATCTTTCAGACATTTCACAGCAATGACAGATAGCAACTAAGTGCATCAACAAAAGAAAAGCAAGTACAGCCTCTCCGTGCAACAATCACTCAACTTATCACAACAACTCAATCACTCGTCTTTCAGCCCTCAGCACTCACACTCAATAGGTACTTGCAGTCACTGCGGTGTGCAGACTCCAGAGGATCTCCTTTAAGCCCAAGTGCTATATCCACACGGACAACTCACGTGCTGCACAAATAACTCATGTGCTCTAATATCAATTTGTGGAACCGCACGGACAAATCACATGCTGCACGGACAACTTTCGTGTCATATTATCAATATGTGGAACCGCACGGGCAACTCACTTGCTGCATGAACAACTCACGTGCTGCACAGACAACTCACATGCCATAGTATCAATACCTCACAAACAAGCCCTCGGCCTCACTAAGTCATCAACCTCTCTAATCTCTCGGAAATCACAAAGATCGGCCCAAACAAAGATAACATAGTGTATCAACAAGAATCAAGAAGAGGCTGAGATATGATACGCAAGTAAAACCATGACTGAGTACAAGACATTAATCAGCAAGTAATTCAACAAGTACACGACCTCTGCGGGTCCCAACAGTACCATCACATAGCCTAAGTATGATTTCTAACATGATTTGTAGCCGAATTTCTATAACACAGGGAGAGCATATAGCTAGCAACAAGTTATACAACTATACAGTTTCACGAAATGGACCAAGTCCCAACACGCCCGTCACCTAACATATGCGTCACCTCCAAAATACTCACATAATCCAATAATCCGGGGTTTCATACCCTCAAGACCAGATTTAAAACTGTTACTTACCTCAAACTGTGTGCAAAATCCTACTCAGCAATGCCTTTTCCCCTTGAATCAATTTCCACACGCTCCGAATCTAGCCACAAGCAGTACGATATAATTACTATAGGCTAAAAGAATGAATTTCACAAGAAAAACACAGAATTATAAGCCTACATCCGAAATCAGCTCAAACTCGGCCCCCGGACCCACGTCTAGAAATCCGATAAAAGTCACAAAACCCGAAAGCATTCACTCACGAGTCTAACCATACCATAATTTTGCAAATCTGACACCATTTGGTAATCCAAATCCCCAAAATCAACTCTCCAATTCTCAACCACTAAACCCTCGAATGTGACTTCAAATTCTCACTAATTAGCTAGGGAAGTCAGTGAGGAAACAGGTTTTATGATCAAAAACGAGTACAAGAAGCTTACCTCAATAATCACATCGAAAGGTTTCTCCAAAATCGCCTAAGACAGAGTCCAACATGTTGAAATAAGACTAAAATCACGAACCCTTGCTTTTAAACCTTCTGCCCAGACTTTTCGCACCTGCGACCATTTATCCGCACCTGTGGGGCCGCTTCTGCGGAAACATTCCCGCTCCTGCGGAAGTCACTTATCCGCTGCCTCCGCTTCTGCATTCAAAGGACTGCATCTGTGCCTATTGCAGGTGCGGGAAACCCATCGCACTTGCGAATCGATTTCGCTCCTGCGCCCACCTGCCCGCTACCGTGGCCATCGCATGTGCGGGAAAATCTTCGCACTTGCGACCTCTGCTCAACCCATCGCACTTTAAGAAAACCTTTGTGGAACAGAAATAAACTCGCATCACAATACAATCTATTCCAAAACCCAGGGTGTCATCAAGTATATGAGCATCTATACCAGGAACAGTCTAATACAACGTCTAAGGAATAAGAGCTGAAATGCAATAAAGATAATGAAGGATAGCCAAGGCATGCGAACGCCGTGCAGATACCTCAAAAATCTCTGAAATCAGCTGCTCAAATATCAACACCCACTATGACCGGGAACACCTGGATCTGCACACAAAATGCAGGGTGTAGCGTTAGTACAACCAACTCAGTAAGTAAAATAAATAAATAAGGAACGGAGAAGGTAGTGACTAGTTATACAAATACAGTTTATTTCTAATAATTCCCCGCAAAGAATAGACATGCTTTCAAATCTGACAATTTAAGTCAAATCAGTTTCATATAGTTCAAGTTCAGGTAATTCGGATATACAATCTTTCAGAAATTTCACAGCAATGACAGATAGCAACTAAGTGCATCAACAAATGAAAAGCAAGTACAGCCTCTTCGGGCAACAGTCACTCAACTCATCACAACAACTCTATCACTCGGCTCTCAGCCCTCAGTACTCACACTCAATAGGTACCTGCGCTCACTAGGGGTGGGCAGACTCCGGAGGGGCTCCTTTCAGCCCAAGCGCTATATCCGCACGGACAACTCACGTGCTACATGGACAGCTCACGTGCTATAATATCAATATGTGGAACCACACAGACAACTCATGTGCTGCACGGACAACTCACGGGCCATAGTATCAATATGTGGAACTACACGGGCAACACACGTGCTGCATGGACAACTCACGTGCCATAGTATCAATACCTACCAGAGAGGACCTCTGCCTTACTCAGTTATCAACCTCTCTAATCTCTAAGGCTCTCGGAAATCACAAATATTGGCCCAAACAACTCACGTGCCACAATATTAATACCTCAAAAACAGGATGTGTATTCTGCCCAGACTTTTTGCACCTGCGGCCATTTATCCGCACCTGCGGGGCCGCTTCTGTGGAAACACTCCCACTCCTGCGGAAGTCACTTATCCGCTACCTCCGCTTCTGCGATCAAAGGACCGCATCTGCACCTATCGCAGGTGCGGGAAACCCATCGCACTCGCGGATCGATCTCGCTCCTGCGCCCACCTGCCCGCTTCCGCGGCCATCGCATATGCGGAAAAATCTTCGCACCTGCGACCTCTGCTCAACTCATCCTTGGCCGCTTCTGCGGGCTCGCACCTGCGGTGCCTACTCCGCTGGTGCGGTTACACCAGTAGCAGCAGCACTTCAGATGCTTCATCAACTCAAAATCTAGTCTGTTAACCACCCTAACTCAACCCGAGGCCCCCCGAGACCTCAACCAAACATACCAACTAGTCATATAACCCAATGCGAACTTAGTCTAACCTTCAAATCACCCAAAACCACATCAAAACACAGATTACACCCGGATTCAAGCCTAAAGAACATCTAAACTTCCAAGTTCCACAAACGGCGCTGAAACCTATCAAACCACGTCCGATTAACCTCACATTTTGCACACAAGTCCTAAATGACACCACAAACCTCCTCCAATTCCCAAAAATCTAATCCGACCCTGATATCAAAAAGTCCACTCCCGGTCAAACTTTCCAAAATTCCAACTTTTGGCATTTCTAGCCTAATTCTACTATGGACTTCCAATTCACAATCCGGACGTGCTCCTAAGTTCTAAATCACCTAACGGAGCTAACAGAACCATCAAATTTCAAATCTGAGGTCGTTTGCATATAAGTCAATATCCGGTCAACCTTTTCCAACTTAAGCTTTCAAATAAGAGATTATTTGAAAGAAGTAGAAAATGGGGGAAAATAAGAGACTTTCACTCCGGACCCGAACCAACTAACCCGATAAATCATAATACAACTATAGAACACAAAAGAAGTAGAAAATGGGGGAAACGAGGCTATAACCCTCGATACAACCAACAGAGTCGTTACATTTAATTAATGTTTGATTGTTTGTTACAGGTTCAAGCAACAAATACACATGGGCAGAGCTACAGTATGACCTACGGGTTCGGCCAAACCCAGTAGCTTTTGACCAAACTAAAGGTATCAAACGGGCTGGGTTGACCCGGTTCCGGCCCGGCCCAAATCGATTTTAGCCCGGATTGGATCGGACCGATAGGTAAGGGGCCAGGCAGGGCTGGGTTGGGACGGGGAACAGATTGTGCCGGGTAAGATAGAGGTACCGGTTAACCAGACCGGTCAGAACCGGTCAAGTTCAAATCGGTTAACTAGACGGCCCTGACCGGTTCAACGGCTATAAATAAATCTTTTTAAATATAGTTGACCGTTGGTAACGTTCAGCTGCCATTTTGACCGGTGCCCAATGGCTATGTTGCAAGAATAGCCCTTTCTTTGGGCATTTGTATTTCAAAAATAACACTTTTAGTATTTACTAAGGACCCGTTTGGCCATAGATTTTGCCAAAATTAATTTGAGTTTTATTTGGCAAACACATGTTTGGCCATAGATTTTGCCTACATTTTGGCAAAATCCCAAATCTTAAAACCAGCTCAATAGCTGATTTTGGACTAAAATATCACTATTACATTTTTTAAAAATTGTGCCAAACTTTTGTATTTTATAAAAGAGCCCACCATTTATTATTTTTAACAATGTTGCTTCGTCTTCTCGGTCACTTGATAGTGTATCATGTAGTTCAGTATAAAAATAATAATTTTGTATCAAATTTATTTATGTTCAGGACTATGGTTTGCGATAATATAATGAATGTTATTGATAATGGTACTGTTGGGTATTTGTGATAGTTTTTAGAACTTGTGGGTATAAGTCATGTTTCATGTTTTTCCAAAATAATGTTTTTCAGATTTTGGGTTTTATTTCAAAAATAACACTTTCTCTTATTTAATTTTTATTACTCGGTTGTTGTTGTTGTTGCATATTTAATTTTTATTAGTAGTTAAATTTTTACAATATGTTTAATGCTGCAAAAAGAGTTTGTAATAAGCTTGCTAATCGGGGCAATCAGGGAAATAGAAAAAGAGGTACTACTTCAACTTCTAGTAGTAATTTAAATAACTTTACACATGTTTCTAAAACATCACATGATATTAATGTCACGACCCAAAATCCTACCATAAGCGTCGTGATGGCACTTAGTCTCTAAGACTAGATAAGCCGATTACAATTACATTTCAAGCCATTTTTTTAAATATAATTTAATACAAGTGTCGAAACCAAAAGTGAAAACAAGTATAATAACCTCCCAAGACTGATAATACTGAGTCACAAACTCTAACTGAATACATGCAATGATCTCAAGGATCGAATATAAAATATTTCGAATAAGAGATGAGAGTACAATAAAAATGGAAAGGCTCCAAGGGACTGCGACGGCCAAGCAACCCTACCTTGAATCCTTGCGATCGACTCACTAACTTTGTACGAGTCCGATATCTCCAATACCTGGCTCTGCACAAAAATATACAAAAGTGTAGTATGAGTACACGACAGTCGATACCCAGTAAGTATCAAGACTAACCTCGGTGGAGTAGTGACGAGGTACAGTCAAGACAATCACTAGTCTAATAACCTGTGCAATATAGTATGCAAAAATAATAGAAAACAAATAGTAGTGACATCAACAATAATCAACTAGTGATGTAAACAGCAAGGCATCAAGACACCAAAATTATTACTCAAACGAATAAGAAACACAAGTACACCAATTAAACAAGCCCTTCAACATAAATCCTTCACATATAATTCTTTTGAATAAATACTCTCCTAATGTATATTTTTAAATAAATATCCTTCGAATATAAATATCTTTCAAATAAATATCTTTCGAATATATGATATCGCCCAAACTCACACCACTAATTTAGGTTGTGAGGCGGTCGATGCAATAATAAAAACCCAACGCGAGTCGGGGTCGATTCCACAGACCACAAGGAGCTTGATGTAGGATTAGGTATATACCTAGTGTGAATGTATGACGTGCCTAAGATTACACTTCCACATTTTCAATTGTAGTTTCTACTTCTACTTTTACAATAATTCTTGTAATTGTAAAGCTAAGACACAATATTTTTGGTTTTGGTTGTTTTTCAAGTTATAAAAGATCTAGGGTTGCGACTTCCACCTAGTTGGTTACCTAACGGATTTAGAGCTTTAGTTCATGTTTGGTTGATCGGGATACAATATAGCAATCACACGCAATTACTCACTCTATACCTCTAGGTAGTTTGAGTTATTTTTCCCAATTTGGCTTTCTCAAGTCCAAATGGGTATCTCACGAAACAAGTGATAAATGCACAAGTCGGGTCTTACTATCTCTAGATTCTACCCTTTAATTGGGGCTATAAATTTCTTGCGTTCACCCCAATTTCTTGTTAGCCAAGTTTTCCTAGACTTAGTCTCACTTTCTCAAGTATAGACTAAGTCAATTACGCATGAATCAATGTTTGCAACCATCAATTCTCAAATTCAATCAAGAACTAGGCTAAATATCATATACCCAATCATAAATAAACCCTAAATCAATCACCCATTAAGTACCCATACTAGGGTTTGGTCACAACCCTAGCTAAAGGTTTAGCTACTCATGGAAAATGAAGAAATTAAAGAAGAAACTAAGATAAAATGCATAATAATTGATTAAGGAAAGAAAATCTAATGTTTAAATGCTAAACTAGTACAAAGTTACCCAATACAGTAAATAAAAACGACTCTAAGTGTTTAGGTGCACCAAACTTAACCTAAAAATGACAAAAAGATCTATTTATATCCAACTGAAAATATCTGACAAAATTACCCCTGCGAAGGTTGTGCGGCCGCACAATTCTGTGTGCGGTCCACACTTTGAGACTGACTGGTCAGGTTGGCTTTCTGTGATTGCATAAAAGTGCGATACGTCCTCATTTCCTCTAATTGTACGAACCGCACATTTCTGAGTGCGACCGCACTCTTGCTCTTGGACTGGATCTGGTCTTCATTCTGCGGACCGTACATTTATGAGTGCAGCTGCATTTTGGCATCCTGCGGCCGCACAATAATAGTGCGGTCCACACATCTTCAAGCTCCCAAACTACAAGTCTCTGAATCTAGTCTTCTACGGCCGCGCAATAATTGTGCGGTCCGCACTGTAGCCCTTTTTGCCTTGTTTTGGTTCTTGTCTAATTTTACTCCTTTTTGAGTTGATTTTCACTTTTTGGCTTGTTTCCCAATATTCCTGCAATAAAGTACATTTCATTAGTTCTCGGGAATACCTTTAAGCATTTTTGAGCTAAAACGTAAGTAAAAGAGAGCAAATAAGCGGTCAAAATCCCTACTTATCAACTCCCCCAAACTTAAGCTTTTGCTTGTCCTCAAGCAATTAAGGCAATTTCCCACCTCCACTAGAAAAGTGCTCATTCGGCTGGCCTAAGTTGAATCAAACACAAATCAATTGGGACCAACAATTACCCACATGCTCATGAATCATTAACAAGCCTATGATTTGAATGTTAAAGCTCGAATGGCTCTAATATGACGCTTGAGCATCAAGGGTTGACTTTGTTTATCAAGGAAGCTCGCACTTTCATACAGGTCACTGTGGATCCCAAACTCCTCCTCCTATACTCTCCGGAAGCTTATCTCACTCATGAATGAAGAATTCAATTCAATGACTCGAGAAAGATTCGCTCATCACTCTCAAAAGAATTTCACAAGCCCAGCTCTAAGTACCATATGCCTGCCTCTCATATAGATCACAACTAATGTAAGCTTGCTCGGCTTGAAATCACGTAGGTATTTTTCGGCATGTAATGAAGGCTTTTGGACTAAGGAGAGAAATATTGAAATGAAATTGGTTCATCATTCCTTTAGCACTTCATATTCTCTTTTTGGCTCTTACTTTGTCGACTCTTTGAGTCATTTTCTTTTCCCTTGTGGGGATTAGAGAGACTTGACATCACTCTCTCTTTGTCATGCTATTCATACTTTCCTTCTTTGTTTTCTCCATGCTTTGAACTTTTGCATCTTTTCAACCCTTTTACATTATTCACTTTCTTTTTGTGTTTTTCTTTTGTTCTTTCTTTATTTTTCTTTGCCTTTCCTATTCTTCATTTCTTTTCTATTTTTGTGCCTTTAAACCATCTTTAAACTCCTCGTTTTTTCCATTTGAATCACATGAGTGCTAAATAAAGTTTGTGTGCGAAGAGAGAGTCACTATAAAACGGGTAAAGGCTTATAATGTGGTTATCGAATAAAAAGGCTTTAGGCTCAAAGGGTTTACTAAGGATGATATCATTGGTGGGCCATGAAAGGTTTCAAAACGGGTCAAGAAAAGCCTACAATAACTTCTCAAGCCAGGCTAACTTAGAATTTCGCCTAGAAACACATTCGGGGTAGGTTCTAGACCACTCGCATGAGTACTTTGAACTTGTAATAAAATACACCACCTCTCACACAACCGGATTGTCAAAGAGAATAGAGTCGAGGGCTCACAACAACCGCATTCAAGATTGAAAATCACTAATGGTTCAACTAAGCTACCCGATGATTGCCTAAATCAACACAAGAGTCGCAAGGTCACTGACTAGGGCTATTTCTTTACAAAAACTTGTTTTTAACCATAAGTACGTAGTTAAATGTGTTGGTACCAAGTGAAGCATGCTTGACCCTTATTTATTCATTAATACTACTTGTTTCTACCTAATCATCAAAAACTGACTCGATCCCTTAAGAAGGTTGTCACGCCATCCATCGTTGGGAAGAGCCACCCGGTTCACACAAGATTCACCTTTGGAAAGAACCATAGAATTAAGAAAACCAAAGGCTTATTGTTCGCTAAAACATAAAAAGAAGCTAATAAAGTAACTAAGAAGCTATACTATTAAGAAAACAGAATGAAGATGCTATGAAACAAACTACTGAAAGTAAGGCAAATGAATATACAAACCGAGGGGAATAGAATATATACAAGAGGGATGAATATATACATAATGAGGGAGAAATTAAAAATAAAAGAAAAAGAGTATTAAAGTTATTACAAGCCAAAAAGTAATCAAATGTCATCACAGTCATCCAAAATGAACCAAAATAGACCACTTACAGAATAAGAACAAGCATTGTCCTCAATGCTTAGCAAAATCAAAACAAAAGAGGGTAGAGAGTAAAGAAAACTCCCTATGTGGTCTCAGGGTGAGTGGCAGCATCACCGTTCTCAGTATCCTACAACTGTATCTCATCATCATCGGGCTGAGGGATAACAGGGTTGGTAAGCATCTGAAGCATCTCCTCATCAGTGGGGGGCAGTGACATCTGGCTCGTTAGACTGGCCAGTTGGTGCCTCTGCTGATGGTGCCTATGCTGATGGTGCCTCTGCTAATGGTGCTGCTGGGTCAGTTGGTACTGATGGATCTGTCTCCATCAGTAGATCAAAAGGCAAATCACCTGCTGCTGCTATCTTCGTAACCTCCTTTCTCAAACTCTCCACTGCTTTCTTTGAAGCCTGGGATTTCCTCATCTTTTTCACATGCTTAGTCAACTCCTCAATAGCACCCCCGTAAGCCACCAGTGTATCCATAATAGTCTTCTGGTTGTCCAGAATCTTCTTTAATATTTCCTCCACTGACGGAGGGACCTGTGGTGCTGCTGGAGTAGAGGACTGTGCTGCAATAGTATTGGATATATCACACAGTTTATAAGTGGTTGTTTGCATCCAGTTGTTGAGGCTCGCCAAAGTCTTGGAGACTCGCAGCGCAGTGAGAGTATAAATAGATGAGGTTGGCACTGGTACTGCAACTGATGGCCTAAAATATAAAGGTGGTGGCATGGCGGCTGTCCAGGTGGAAGGCCCGGCTGTGGTGGAAGGCATGGGAGCTGTAGATGGCTCAGCAGCAGCCTCGGAACCCTACCATTGATGGTTCGTCAGACTGAACAACGGTGGTAGTGACCTTACCCTTGAACTTTGGGTTGTCAGCACCCTACAGGTGGTACCATGAGAAAGGCTTCTTGGCCTTTACTTTTGTGTCATATGGCCTCGGCTCCACCTTGGAATCATTGAAATACTCTGTGAGGGTGTTTGGATAAGGGTAGGACTTTTTACTTTTTCGGAACACCAATGTGATGTTGGTTGCCATGATGGCACCCACATTGATCGGGTACCCCGCCATAATAGAAGCCACTAGAACTTCCCAGGGAAGTGGGAGGTTGTTCTCATTCAAACTCGGATCAATCCCGCTACACACAAATGTTTGCCACACTTTAACTTCAAAATTGAGGGTGGCCCGGAGGATAGGAACTCCTGCTGTAATCCATGGTGGTAGTGGTCCTAGGGCTGCCAAAATCTGAGCTAGCCAAGGGCGAGCTGCATCACCCAAAGTGAAATTCTCTAGGTACTGGACTGCCTCCACTTATTCGAATCCCACATAAGTGTTCAAAGAGCAGGCGTCGAAGCAGACTTTCAAATTTCTCACCTTTGTCACTTTTGTCCCCTTCTTGATGTGAGCCACATTGGCATAGAACTCCCTGACCAGGTGCTCATTTGCATCGATGACACTGTGGGTGAACCGCTTCCACCCTTTGCGCTCCCGAAACTGTCTAAGGACATTTGGATTATGAATATCCAAATACTTCTTTAAGAACTATCGCTCAAGTGTGAGCGACCTCTGGGGCCACAATTCCCAGAACCTGTTGAAGGCTGTCAAGCTCAGGAACCGATCCTCCCATATTTTCTTTTTCTTCGACCTCTCAATGCCACCCACTTGAGTGTTCCCCCCTTTACCATCATCTAGGACATCATCATCATCATCGACATCAATAGCTACTGGTTCCAGAGGAGTAGGTGTAGAGGAGGGCTCGGAAACCTAGCTTCCCGCATCAGAACCCTCAGAGGAACTAGATGTAGGTTCATTGTGCAATTGATAACACCCAGTGGGTTGGGATGGTTGGGACTAGGCCTCAGGTTGGACATCCATTGAATGACCCTTGGAGGCTTCCCTAGATGGGGCATAGGAACTGGATTCTGAGGGATATGTGGCCCTTCCTCTCCCGGTGGTCGGCTTTTTAGCAATAGGCTTCGATTGCACTCCTAGAGGGTGAGTGCCTTTTCCTCTTCCTCGGGAGGATTCACCTCTCCCTTTTGATGTATCACCTCTACCACATGATCTAACCATTGTTTGCAATACAAGGTACATAGGTCAGTTGAGTTCAAAAGAATTCAAACATTTGCAGAATAATTGCAGCACAATAGTCATTAAAGGAGACAGTGCGGACCGCACAATTTTTAAGTGCGGCCGTAGACTGTCTAGTGTGGACCGCACAATTTTGAAGTGCGATCGCACATCCTGAAGTGCATACCACATAATTGTGAGTGCGTCCGCATATCCTGCAATGTGGACCGCATAATTTTGAGTGTGGCCGCACAATTTTGAGTGCGGCCGCATAAGTCCAATCCTCAGATACTTGTTTTCTGAAGTTCAAAAGTGCGATCGCACACATTTTTATGCGGCCGCCCAATTTTTCTGTGGACCGCACAATTTTGAGTGCGGTCCGCACTTTTCAAGCACAATATTTGCCCAAATCAAGTGGTCTACAGACCGCAAAAATTTGTGTGCGGCCGCACAATTTGAACATTTACAACAGTAAGGTTAGGGTTCATGCAAATTTTCACAATTTATGCACAAATTAACATGATTAATGGTCTACCCAGTCCCTAATGAAAATATATGAAATTACCCACATGAGGTTTAAGTACATATTAAGCACATTTGACATTTTTAGGCCTAAACATATCTAAACTAATCAAATAAAACAAAAACAAAAATTAAGAAAAATGGACAAAAAATCTAACATGGATTGAACATACCAGTAATGAATGATGCATGTGAGAAACTAACTTGATGAACTGAGTGTGATTTGTGAACTATTTTGTGATGCACAGTGTTTTCTTAGGACTTGAGAATTCAGAGAGCGTAAAGTGTGAATAGTGTTGAAAAGCCCTATTTATAGTTTGACCAAGTCGGTCAAAGAGTTAGCTGAGTGCGGCCGCACAATTTTGAGTGTGGTCCGCACACTTTACCTGCTCTTTGAACTAAACTTCTGCGGTCCGCACAAAAGTGAGTGCGACCGCATAAATTTGTGCGGTCCGCACAATTTTGTGTGCGGCCGCATTTTGGCCAATTTTCTGCAAATCCAAACTTTAGAGAGTTCATGTTTTTGGGTGTCCAGTTGTGCGGCCACACAAAGAATTGTGCGGCTACAGAGCCTTCTCTGCGGTTGCAATCATTTTTGTGTGGTCCGCACAATTTTGCTGAGGTCTGCATAATTTCAACATTTGGCCAATTTTTTCACTTATAGTCCCTGCAATGCACACTCATTCTTGCAATTCACTTCAAAACCAGTTAGCTCAATAAAAAACCTATCTAAAAAGGAACAAAATGAAAAAAATAAAAAGAAACATGGGTTGCCTCCCAAGAAGCGCATGATTTAATGCCGCAGCACGACGCAGGTTACCATCAATCACTTGAAATGAATCAGCGCCACAACGTGTCCATCATCAACCTTGCCACGATAATGTTTCACCCGGTGACCATTGACTCTAAACACTTTATCATTCTTGTTCTTTAAGTCTAATGCACCTAAGGGTGTCATATGCACAACCTCAAATGGACCACTCCACTTGGACTTTAATTTTCCCGGAAACATCCGTAACCGAGAATTGAACAATAGCATAAGATTGCCTTCTTTGAACTCCTTGTTCCAGATGTACTTGTTATAGAGGTACTTCATCTTGTCCTTGTACAAGGACGAACTTGAATATGCATGGAACCGGAATTCATCAAGCTTATTCAATTGTACCACCCTTAAGTTTGCGGCGACATCCCATTCAAGATTAAGCTTCTTCAATACCCACATAGCCTTGTGCTCAAGTTCCACCGGTAGGTGACAAGCTTTCCCAAACACTAACCGATACAGAGACATACCAATAGGTGTTTTGTAAGGCGTCCTATAAGCCCAAAGAGCATCATCAAGTTTCTTTGACCAATTCATCCGGTTGGCATTCACGGTCTTTGACAAAATATTCTTGATCTCCCGGTTGGAAACTTCAACTTGCCCGCTTGCTTGAGGATGATAGGGGGTCGACACTTTGTGAGTAACACCATACTTTGTAATTAAGGTATCAAAAGCTTTATTGCAAAAGTGCGATCCCCCATCACTAATAATGGCTCTTGGAGTACCAAACCTTGTGAAGATGTTCGTTTTCAAAAATGCCACTACACTCCGAGCTTCATTGTTGGGAAAAGCCACGACTGCAAACCACTTTGACATATAATCTACAACTACCAATATGTAAGTGTTCCCACAAGATCTCACGAATGGACCCATGAAATCAATGCCCCACACATCATAAATGTCAATCTCCAAGATGGTGGTGAGGGGCATCTCATTTTTCTTAAAAATCCCACCGGCCCTTTGACATTCATCACAATGCTTGACAAGATCGCTAGCGTCCTTGTAAAGAGTAGGCTAATAGAATCCACAACTCAACAATTTTGTTGCCATTCTAGCTCCACCATGGTGACCACCATATGGCGAAGAGTGGCAAGCCTTAAGAATTTCCATTTGTTCCTCCTCCGGTACACATCGTCGAATCACACCATCGGTACAAATCCAGAAGAGATGAGGCTCATCCCAATAATACTCAAGGCAATCCTGTTTGAGCTTCTTCCTTTGGTTTGAAGAGAACTTATTCGGTACAATGCCACTCACAAGATAATTGGCTAAGTCGGCGAACCATGGCATCCTGGTCATAGAAATGGATAGGAGTTGCTCATCGGGAAATGAATCATTTATCTCAAGGCCATCATGCGGCCTCCCCTCCTCCTCCAAACGAGATAAGTGATCCGCCACTTGGTTTTCACTACCTTTACGGTCTTGAATCTCTAGATCAAACTCTTGCAAAATAATCACCCACCATATTAGTCTTACTTTAAAATCTTTCTTGCTCATCAAATATCGAAGCGCCGCATGGTCGATATGAACAATCACCTTTTTACCCATCAAGTACGGGCGAAACTTCTCCATAGCAAAAACAATAGCAAGGAGCTCTTTTTCGGTCACTGTGTAGTTGACTTGGGCATCATTCATGGTCTTACTAGCATAGTAGATCGGATGGAAGATTTTGTTAATACGTTGCCGTAACACTGCTCCAACTGCCACATCACTTGAATCACACATGAGCTCAAAAGGTAGGCTCCAATCCGGTGCGGTGATAATAGGAGTAGTAGTCAACTTAAACTTGAGCAATTCGAATGCCTTCATACAATCTTCGTTGAAATGGAACTTGGCATCCTTCTCCAAAAGTTTGCACAAAGCGTTTACCACCTTAGAAAAGTCCTTGATGAATCGGTGATAGAACCCCGCATGACCCAAAAAGCTCCTCACTCCCTTCACGATGTAGGGGAAGGGAGTTTGGAGATCACCTCAATTTTGGCCTTATCAACCTAAATACCATGCTTTGAAATTTTCGGTCCGAGGACTATGCCTTCCTAGACCATGAAGTTACATTTCTCCCAATTTAAAACCAAGTTTGTTTCCTCATATCTTGCCAATACCTTGTCCAAGTTGTCCAAGCACTCATCAAAAGAATTCCCCATCACGGAAAAGTCATCCATGAAGACCTCAAGAACATCCTCCACCATATCGGTGAAGATGGCCATCATACACCGTTGAAAAGTTGCCGGTGAATTGCATAATCCAAATGGCATCCGCAAGAATGCGAAAGTACCATAGGGACAAGTGAAAGTAGTCTTCTCTTTGTCCTCAGGAGCAATAAGAATTTGATTGTAGCGGGATTATCCATCAAGAAAACAATAAAAAGTACGTCCGGCCAACCGATCAAGCATTTGATCAAGAAATGGAAGTGGAAAATAATCTTTCCGAGTGACTTTGTTGAGCTTCCTATAATCCATGCAAAATCTCCACCCGGTGACCGTCCTTGTGGGGATCAACTCGTTCTTGTCATTTGTTAACACAGCCTTGCCCCTTTCTTTGGGACACATTGCACCGGAGAGGTCCACGAGCTATCGGAAATGGGGTAAACAACCCTGGCATCCAACCATTTAATGATCTCCTTCTTCACTACCTCTTGCATTACTTCATTTAATCTTCTTTGATTTTCAACGGAGTGTTTGGCGCCCTCTTCCAAAATAATCTTGTACATGCAAAAGGCGGGGCTTATACCCCGAAAATCCGCCAATGTCCATCCTATAGCTTTCTTCCTCTTTTGGAGCACCGCCAAAGTAGAATCTACCTGCATGTTAGTCAACAAGAGGAAAGAATAACAGGTAAATTAGAACATGGGCCAAGAAACTCATACCTGAGATGTGAAGGCAAAGGCTTTAACTCCAAAGTGGGAGGCTCCTCGATTGAGGGCTTTATTGGAGGAGTCTTCCAGTTCTCAAGATCTAAGGACAATTTTCGGGGCTCATAGGTGTACGACCCCATTCCTTGAAAGGCATTTACACATTCCACAAAGCCTTCCTTCTCATAATCATCATGATTAAGCAATACAGCTTCCAAGGTATCATCAATATTTATCACGACACTAGCATCATCAACAATAACTTCGGTCACTAAGTCCACAAACGAACAAACTTCATTGCTATTCGGTTGTCTCATAGATTTGCACACATGGAAAACCACCTTTTCATCGCCCACCCGGAAGGTGAGCTCACCGGCTTCCACATCAACAAGAGCCTTCCCCGTAGCAAGGAAAGGTCTACCCAATATAATAGATACCTCATAGTCAACCTCGCAATCAAGAATCACAAAGTCCGCCGGAAGGATGAACTTATCAACATGAACCAACACATCATCAATAATACCCAATGGTCTCTTCATAATCCGATCCTCCATTTGCAACCTCATAGATGTGGGTCTTGGTTGCCCAATTCCCAAAGTTTTGAACACCGAGTAGGGCATCAAGTTAATACTTGCCCCTAAATCACATAAAGCTTTGGCAAAGTCGGCGCTCCCAATATTGCAAGGGATTATGAAAGCGCCTAGATCTTCCAATTTCGGTGTCATTGAGTGCACAATAGCACTCACTTAATGTGTCATCTTGATAGTCTCACAATTCATTGATCTTTTCTTTGTCACCAAATCCTTCATGAACTTTGCATAACCGGGCATTTGTTCCAACGCCTCAACCAATGGCACATTAATGGATAAGCTCGTCATCATGTCAATAAAATTCTTGAATTGGTTCTCAATATTTTGCTTGGCGAGCCTTTAAGGGTATGGAGGAGGAGGCCTTGGCATTGGTGCCTTGGTCTTTGGCACTACTGATTCCAGTATGTCAATCACGTGCTCCCTAGGCGGGTTCACTTCTTCTTGGGTCTCCTCCACACTTTCTGTAACACCCCGGAAAATTTTGAAGAACTTAAGTGTAAAGCCCGGTAAAATTTGCAAAGAAATTAATGTTTCATGGTGCCGGACTAGGCTTACGTGTTTGAGGATTATAGAAGTTCTGGGGTTGAACAATAAACGAGAAAGTAAAGGAATATTTTTGGCAGAACTGTGCATTTCTTCGGTCCATTATGCGACCGCAGAATCACTCTGCGGACCGCATAATGGCCGCAGAGTGACGCAGTTGTTTGGGTCTGTTGGAAGTAATTATACGGTCGACTATGCGACCGCATAACTGTTATGCGGACCGCATAGTAACCGCAGACTCAGGCAGATTTTTGGTCATTTTGGACACCAATTATGCGACTGATATGCGGTCCGCATAACCATTATGCGATCGCAGAACCTGTTCTGGAGCTTCATTTTTGGTTTTTTTTAAAACCCGACCCTACTTCGTTAAATACACGCTTTGGGTTATTTTTGAGCAAAATTATAATGTTTTAGAGAGAAGGGAGAGTATTTTAGACATAGGAAAACCATAGGCTAATTATTCATCAAATTTTGGAAGATTAATAAGGAAAACCCACAAGTTCTTCATCTAAGAGGTAAGGTTCCATACCCTAGTTTTCAATTTCGAATTTGGGTAGAAGATGGTTCATTAGGAGTATGATTCATGGGTATGAGATTATTATTTATACATGCATGTACCAATAAGAATTGTGGGAAGATTGTTGAGCTAAAAATGGTAAGGATTAGGTTGTGGGATGATGGAATCCTTCATAAAAAGGGTTTTGAAAGCTTATGCACACCAAGTATTTGATAAAATGCTCAAATGAGCTAGAACCATGATCATCTTCCTAATTTTGATTCAATTTGTTATATTTCTACAATAGATTGAAGTTGCTAAGAATTCCGGAACATTTAGAGTGTAAGGAAGCTCAAGTGAGGTATGTTGGCTAAACTTTCTCTCTTGGAATTGAATTCCATAATGTTTCCGTGAGTTTCAAAGTATGGGTTGAGTATCAAAATGTTGTGACTTGAATCGTATTTCAAAAGAAAGCTAGTATGCCAAATTGTGTGAGAAAATCTCAATATTCTTAAGACTCTTAACTGCTCATATGTGTACCTAAAGTATTGATTGGGAATGTCTTATTGTTGATAACCTATAAAGATGGTTGGAAGTGAAATCAGTGAATTGGGGATATAAAGTGTGGCCAACGTGCCAATAGTGAAAGGTATACTTGTGGCCAATGGTGCCGATGTAATAAAATAATGTGAGAAATATTATGAAATGAGCTTTGACTCAACTATTCCAAAATTGACTTTGACAATATAATCGGCTAACAGTTTATGAACTCAAGTAATGCCCATATGTAGCTGTTTTAGCTAATGCTATGCTTTGTAAGTAATTTTCAATGTGCTTTGCATTCTTACATATTCGTGAGTGGAGATTGTGTATGATTTTAATGTGTGCTTCGATTGCCAATCATTTTACTCCATTTATTGGAAAGAAATCGATTTTGTTTCAAGCCTTCATTACTAATGAACTTAAAGTTGCGATTTCCAGAATATTCTACTTGTTGAAAATTATGATGATGATCTATGAAAGGGAAAAAATGAAAGTGTGAAACCCTATATTGTGTTATGAAACCCTATGGACAGTCTATGAAATACATAGGTATATTGTGTTATGAAACCCTATGGACGGTCTATGAAACGCATAGGTACATTGTGTTATGAAACCCTATGGACGATCTTTGAAACGCATAGGTATATTGTGTTATGAAACCCTATGGACGGTCTTTGAAATGCATAGGTATATTGTGTTATCAAACCTTGTGGACGGTCTATGAAACGCATAGGTACATTGTGTTATGAAACCCTATGGATAGTCTTTGAAACGCATAGGTATATTGTGTTATGAAACCCTATGGACGGTGTTTGAAACGCATAGGTATATTGTGTTATGAAACCCTATGGATGGTCTTTGAAACGCATATGTATATTGTGTTATGAAACCCTATGGACGGTCTATGAAACACATAGGTATATTGTGTTATGAAACCGTATGGACGGTCTATGAAATGCATAGGTACATTGTGTTTTGAAACCCTGTGGACGGTCTATGAAACGCATAGGTATATTGTGCTATGGAATCCATTATGGTATGAAATCCTGTGGACGGTCTATGAAATGCATAGGTGCATTGTGTATAATAGGTATAGATGTATGGACGGTCTATGAAACACACAAGTGTATAATATGATAGGTGAACATTAAGGACGGTCTAATGAGACACACAAGTGTATAATGTGATAGGTGAACACTAAGGACGGTCTAATGAGACACATTATTAATGCAGATAATAGGTGCCCCCTTTGTTGTCCTTGTTTGTACATGTTGTTTCAATTACATTATATTATGTGTTCCACGTATAGATCATATAGGCATTCTATTTTGAAAGAGGATTTCTAGCTATACATATTAGTGCTATTCGACAGTACTAACGTCCCTTTAGCCGGGGGAGCTGCATCTTTAATAGATACAGGTGGTTCTACAGCAGGTGGCATTGATCAGTGATAGCAGTGGACTCCTTTCAGCCGATTTGGTGAGCCCCACTTCATTTCGAGGTCATGTATCTTTTGTTTCTCATGTACTTTGTGGTTGAGGTATAGCCGGGGCCTTGTTGCTGGTATTTCCATATTACTCTTCAGTTGTACATAGAGGCTCTGTAGACAGGTTGTGGGTTATGGTTGATGTTGGGAATTGAACTAGAAATATTGGTACGTGGAAATTATATTTTTCATTAATTCTATAAACTCGTAATGTTGTGGAAATTATGAATGTAGCTACTAATGGGAATGAAAAAGAAGTTGTTAAACACATCTTTTCAGTGATTGATTAATGGAGTACATCTCCTCTTTATTCATGGATGAGTTTGGGTAGAAGAAAGTCTAATAGGCTTGCTCAGTCGGGTTCTCTCGGTTGAGCGCCGGTCGCGCTCCCTGAATTTGGGGCGTGACAAACTTGGTATCAGAGCCTAAGGTTTTAAAGTGTCCTAGGATGTCTCAGAGCCGTGTCTAGTAGAGTCCTTATTATCGGTGTGTTGTCGACCACATCTATAGTTAGGAGGCTACATGGGCATTTAGGAATAATACCCTTCTTTTATGTCCTTGATCGTGCGATAAAGTTGATTGTAAGATTGTTCCTCTGTTAACTGGTGCCTTACTCTAACTTTCAGTATATGGCGCCTAAAAAGAATGCAAGAACTGGCCAAAGGGCCAATGTCACCCCAGGAGTGGTAGTTGACCATATAATTGATGATGCAAGTGAGCACCCAAGGAGTGAGGATATTCCTCCAGTTACTACACTGCCTGATTCTACTACAACTGATCAGACTGCACCTGTCCCTACACCTACTGAAGGTGTAACAGTCCCTCCAACTGGTATTCCAGTTCCACCTCCAGCTTTTGATTCTGGTGTTTCTGATATTGATGTTAGGGGAGCCATACAGATGTTGGCACAAATAGTGGCTTCCCAGACCCAGAGGTCAAATGTTGCACCCACTTCTTCCAGTCAGCCAGGGGATTCTACTAGTTCCAAGGTGAACGGGTTTCTCCAATTGGCTCCTCCAGTGTTCACAGGTACTAACCCAGAGGAAGATCCCCAGGATTTCATTGATGAGATGCACAAGAATCTCAGAGTTATGCGTGCTACCGAAACGGAGGCAGTGCAATTGGCCTCCTACCGCCTGAAAGAGGTGGCGTATTCTTGGTTTGAACTATAGGAGGAGTCCCATGAAGAAGGGAGCCCTCCGGCAAGGTGGACTGAGTTTACCGATTCTTTCATTGACCACTTCTTGCCTACTGAAACTAAGGCGGCCCGTGCCGTTGAGTTTGAGAGCCTGAGGCAAGGTAGCCTAACTGTATGGGAGTACCATATGAAATTCCCGCTCCCTGAGTTTGGGGCTAGAGTGCGCCGATTTGTGCAAGGACTTAGTCCCTTGGTAATTAATGAGGCCGCTACGGCTGCCTTGAATTTTCATATGAATTATGGAAAAATGGTGGCGTTTGCCCAAGCTACAGAGGATCGAAAGTTAAAAAGAAAGAGAGCTAGATAATGACAAAAAGACCCGATCCATGGGCAATTTTAGTGGCTCATACAGTGGGGGTAATAGTGGAAAGGCATTACATATGAGAGTGTCATCCAGACACGCGCAGTCAATTGCTCAGCCTTCAACTAGAGCACTACCATCAGGGCCTGATCAGCAGCGGTGGGGCCATAGTAACCAAGGCAACCATGGGGCTAATCAACAGGTCCAGTCGAATAGGGATTCTCAACTGCAGCAAAGGCCCCCATGTCCCAAGTTTGGGAGGCGTCATTTGGGGGTGTGCCGACGTGGCACAGATGAATGTTTTGGGTGCGGAGTCAAGGGCCACCAGCTAAGGCACTACCCCAATAGTCAAGGGACAGCAAGTAAGTCCCTCAACCCCAATATTAGGATATCCTAGCTATGTGGTTTCACTCGTGAATATTTCAGATTCTAACACATATCATGAGCATGTTGAATTGAAAGACAGATTCGTTGTATCTCTAGTCCTCTCATATAGGATCAACTATTGTGAAGTGCTCAACTTCTTTTTCATCCTCGTAGGCTTGTGGCAGAGATTCCTTTTTATCGATGCCTACTAGGCAACCTTATGCCTCATGTGTCGAGTCAATGATGTCATCACAATGATTAACCATGTCAGCACTATTGGTAGTAACCTTCATGTTTCTTAGTATATAACCTCCTGAAATACCGTGCTCAGTACCTTGATGGATTTTTGAATAATTTTAGTCAATCTCGAACCTCGTTGTTCATATTTATAGAAACCAGTGGGGGTTGAAGGTTCAATCATGTCAAAGAAGAAGCGTTATTCCGTGATCATATATATTGGATAGGAAGATTTATGGTAATATTCAAGCTAGCACATCTTAAGGAAATTGTTGGAGGTTGCCAAAGGTTTACTTTGGGTATTCGGCATATAGATTTAGAATGGAAGAAAGTGAACAGGTTATTCTAAAAGATTTGTATATGAAAATATTATGTGAATTGTTAAGGAAGGTAAAGTATATGTAGTCACATTAGGCCTTATGAAATCTTGAAGGAAATAGGCCAAACTATAAGTATGATTTTTCCCTATTATTGTCCTCCGTATACCGGTGTGTGTCTATGTGTATGTGTTACAACCCAAATTCGCATACCATAGATCACGCCGTAAGTTAGTCGACGTAAATCCAAGAAGAGATTATCTTTGAGATGATAAGAAGTTAATCCTATTGGTCTTAAACAATACAAGGGTGTATAAGAGTGGTTAACAAGTATTTGAAGTTAAACGAATCAAGGATGTTGTAACCCGTATTTTCGGGTAACACTAGAGGTGATTAATTGTCCCAAGAGGTCTTGTTTTAATGTATTTGAATCATATAATATCCGCATCATAAGTCTTGAAGTCAAGCGAGTTATGAAACAAAAGTCGATAAAAGTTGTCGCAACCTAGGTTTATAATTTTACTTAAACTTTAGGTCAAATGTTACTGCATTTTTCTCCCAATGTGCTTGGAATTATGGGGTGATCTACCTATCCAATTGAAGATCTATGATTCTAGTTTCAACGCATTAAACCGTTCGTCGATACGATCTCGGAATAGAGAGATATTTGCATTTTTGCAGAGTGCGCCAAGTTGCTCTCTATGGGGCCCACAAAGGCAGTTTAAGACATTTGGACATATATAAGATAACTCAACCCCGTTTTAAGTCATTATTTTTCAGTATATTCAGACCTTATAACCCTAAAAACATTCTCTCAAGGTTCTCTCATGATCCAAGACCCAAACAAAGGGCAAACAACACAAATCAAATGTCGGGAATCCCGTGGCGCTAGTAAGTTTCTTGTTCTTCTTGTTGTTGCTGATTTTTGTGTTGTTCCAGCTCGTGTGGGAGGTTGTTTTAAGTGTTTTATGTCCTGTAAATACACCTTCAAGTTTTTAATATCAACCCTAGGTGATTTCAAGTCTTCTAAAGTAATTCTAGTGCCGAAAAACCCGAATTAATTGCTAGTTTCGCTTCCTTGTTCTTGTGGCAGAATTGAAGGGATATTTCGTGGAAAATTAAGGTCAAATTGGAGTTGTTCTTTCTGTTTAAAGGTAAGGAACCTCTTACTCTATATATATTTAAGATTATCCAAGTTGCAGCTAAGTCGTTGAAGCTAGAACTTGTGAAATATATATCGAAAGGCTTGGTAGTAATGTTGTTGGTTGGTGGACTGTTTTGGAGGCTCAATATGATTATTAATGATGTTGTTTGGGCTGTTTGGTGATTGTATTGACTTGTGGGAAGTCATATAAATAGGGGAGGTGCTGTCCGTTTCATCGTAAAATAGGTTGTGGTCGATACATAATAGTTACGACGCTTAAACGATAATGATAGTGTCATTTGTCTTATTGTAGACTAAGGAGTCGTGACATTTGCATAGCTTGAGGTTGGGCAGTATATACAAGGTATGTGACGCTATCCCCTTCATTCTTTTGCACGACTCCGATTGTATATAATGTAATGAACGAGCTCCCAAAGATACTCTACTCTTAGAAGCTAGCAGTACTTACATTGCTGCCCTTCTTATGAAACGATTGATATTGATGTTACTTCTCTTATTCTTATATTATCAATGTTGTTGGTAGTTCCTGATTCTTATAAGATTCTTGATGAAGAGTTAATCCTAATAACGTGTACGAAGGATACCAACCTTATGTCACTCCGAAAGGTTCAAAATGTGATTCCAATGAGTCCAGCATGCATCATATATATGTATCTATTTTACTCTACCGAGCCGCGCTATAGTCGGCCGGGTACGGCACCTATTGTGCAACCACTGATCAGTTGGGTTTTACCGAGCTCCACGTGGCCGGGTACGATTCTACCGAGCCCTATGATGGCCGGGTACGTTTTACCGAGCCTATTATGGCCGGGTACGATATGATGATGGTGATGCCCACAAAGGCGTATGTTTTAAAAGTTTATGTATATATATGTATGTATCATGTATTTCATGTCAGTAGCCCTCAGAGGTACCCAGATGTCACAGGTTGTATATTCTCTATCCCTGTTTACATTACTGTTCTTACTTATGCTTTCTTGCCTCACATACTCAGTACTTTATTCGTACTGACGTCCTTTTTATTTGTGGACACTGCATGTCGTGCTGCAGGTCCTGATAGACAGGTAGACGTAGCTCCCCCACCACAGTAGGCTGTCCAGTTCAGCGGTTATTGGCGAGATCCCTTCTCCGGACTTGCCGTGGTCTTGGTATGCATTTTTGTTATAGACATTATGGGTATGTCGGGGCCCTGTTCCGGCAATGTTGTAGCACTTATGTTCCTTTAGAGGCTCATAGACAGGTGTCGACTTATGTATGGTTTAGAATGCCTTTTCGGCTGATTTTTGTTGTATAGTCTTTCATGGTATCATGATAGCTCGTACCTTATATATAGTTTCTTGACAGTCTTGTCGTCCCATGTTATGTATGTTCATGACATTATCTTTCATTGTTGGATGTTCATGATCCATGTCTACTATTTATATTGATCTTGTCGGCCCTTAAAGATAATAAGGAAGGTTAGATAAAATGTACGTTGGTGCTCGGCAAGTATGGCCCGGGTGCTAGTCATGACCCTCCAGTTGGGTCGTGACAAACTTGGTATCAGAGCAAGTCTGTCCTAGGGGATGTCTATGAGCCGTGTCTAGTAGAGTTTTGATTATGGATGTGTAGCGCGCCACATTTATAATCAGGAGGCTACGTGACATCTAGGGTTGTTACCTTCTTCCTGAATCTAGATCGTGCGTAGAGTTGAGTAGTAAGTGTTCATATCTAATATTCACCTTATTTTCTTTCAGCGATGCCTTCGACTAGGAAGCAAGCAATTAGTAAACGGCTTGATACAGCTGTGGGAGAGGGTAACATTCAGGTGCCTCCAGCCAGAGCAGGCCAAAGTGAGGCTCAGAGTGAGATGCCATCTCATACCTCTCCGTCTCCTCCAGAGGATATTAGGAGGCACCCAGTACATCCAGTTCCTCCGACTAACACTACAGACCATGATATGCGCAGTGCGGTGCAATTGTTGACTAGCTTGGTAGCCGCTCAGGCTCAGAGACAGAATACCGGTGCTGCTGATAAACCGGTTAGTGCGAGAGTTCGTGATTTTATTAATCTAGACCCTCCAGTGTTTACCGGATCAGACCCCAAGGAGGACCCACAAACATTTATTGATCAGATTCATCGTACATTGCGGGTTATGCATGCTAGTGATACGGAGGTAGTAGAGTTGGCTTCTTATCGGTTACAGGATTTAGCGGTTTTCTGGTATGATAGTTGGGAGAGATCTAGGGGTCCGAACGCTCCTCCAGCCGTGTGGAAGGAATTTTCTGAGGCCTTTCTTCGTCACTACTTGCCAGTTGAGATACGACGAGCTAGAGCTGATAAGTTCTTGAACCTTCGACAGGGTAATATGAGTGTACGAGAGTATAGTATACAGTTTGATTCTTTAGCAAGGTATGCTCCCCATATGGTGGCCGAGATGAGTGATAGGGTGCATCTGTTCGTGAACGGGTTGGGACCACATCTGATAAATGAGTGCACAACAGCCTCATTGGTAGAGGGCATAGATATTTCCCGTATTCAGGATTATGCCAGACCCTAGAGGATCGTAAGCGCCAGCAAAGGGCAGATAGGGAGCAGGATAGGGGCCAGCATAAGAGGGCGAGATTTGCAGGGTATTCTGATGAGTTCAGAGGCAGTATTAGGCCCCAATCTTCGAGGAGTTCGGCGCCACCTGTAGCTAGTGCTCCTCTAAAGTTTCAGAGGCCTCGGTATGATCGATTTACCTATTCTGGTTCAGGTCAGAGTTTGAGGGCATCAGGCTCACAATTTCATAGAGATACTAGTCAGACGAGACCCCCAATACCTCGTTGTGATTAGTGCGGCAAGGCCCACTTTGGACTATGCCATCGAGGTTCCGATGCGTGCTATTCTTGCGGACAGCGTGGCCATATGATGCGGGATTGTCCTAGCAGAGGAGGTGGTGGTATGGCTCAACCGACTGGATCTGTGTCTGGTTCTTCCTCATCAGTTCGACCTCCAGCACAAGGTTTTCAACAGTCGACAGGTCGTGGTAGAGGTAGAGGTTCAGTGCCGAGTTCGAGTGGTGCTCAAAATCGAACCTATGCTCTAATAGGTCGACAAGATCTCGAGTCATCTCCGGATGTTGTTACAGGTATATTGTCTGTGTTTTCTTATGATGTATATGCGCTAATTGATCCAGGATCTACCTTATCATATGTTACACCCTTTGTGGCTAATAAGTTTGGCATTGAACCTGAATTGATAAGTAAACCACTTGCGGTATCCACTCCGATAGGAGATTCTGTGATTGCTAGAAGGGTATATAAAGGTTGCACTGTGATGATTTGTAGTCGTCAAACCTCGGCAAATTTATTTGAGTTAGAAATGGTTGATTTCGATGTGATAATGGGAATGGACTGGTTGGCCTCATGCTATGCAAATGTTGACTGTCGTACGAAGATGGTTAGGTTTCAGTTTCCTTGTGAACCCGCCATTGAATGGAAGGGGAACATTGCTACGCCGAAAGGTAGGTTTATTTCCTATCTTAAGGCAAGGAAGATGATCTCAAAAGGTTACATTTATCATCTTGTTCGCGTTAGGGATGCGGAGGCGAAGCCGCCTACTCTACAATTAATCCCCGTGGTCAATGAATTTCCAGATGTTTTCCCAGATGAACTCCCAGGCCTTCCTCCTGAAAGGGAGATTGAGTTTAGCATTGATGCATTGCCTGACACTCAACCGATCTCTATCCCTCCATACAGGATGGCCCCGGCAGAGTTGCGAGAGTTGAAGGCACAGTTGAAGGACTTGCTGGATAAGGGTTTCATTAGGCCTAGCACTTCACCTTGGGGTGCGCCAGTCTTGTTCGTGCGGAAGAAAGATGGGTCGTTAAGGATGTGTATCGATTATCGACAGTTGAATAAGTTTACAATAAAGAACAAGTATCCACTTCCAAGAATTGATGACCTGTTTGACCAACTCCAGGGTGCCAAGTATTTCTCCAAGATTGACTTGCATTCAGGGTATCATCAGGTGAGGGTTAAGGAGAAGGATATTCCAAAGACAGCCTTCCGGACAAGATATGGGCATTTTGAGTTCTTGGTGATGTCATTCGGGCTAACAAATGCCCCAGCAGCTTTTATGGATCTCATGAATAGTGTATTCAGGCCCTATCTTGATGTGTTCATGATCGTATTCATTGATGACATTCTGGTGTATTCTCGTTCGGAGGCGGAACATGCGGGCCACTTGCGGATAGTATTACAGACCCTTCAGGATCATAAGTTATATGTTAAGCTCTCTAATGTGAATTCTGGCTGAACTCAGTAGCATTCCTTGGCCATGTGATATCTGATGAGGGTATTAGTGTCGACACTCAGAAGATCGATGCAGTGAAGAATTGGCCGAGACCTACAACACCGTCAGAAGTCCGCAACTTCCTGGGGCTAGCAGGATATTATAGGCGGTTTGTAGAAGGGTTTTCCTCTATATCAGCACCATTGACTAAGTTAACACAGAAAGCTACCAAGTTCCAGTGGTCTGATGCTTGTGAATATAGTTTTCAGGAGCTAAAGAATCGATTGACATCCGCGCCAGTGCTCACTCTCCCAGAAGGAACAGAAGGTTATGTGGTATATTGTGATGCCTCAGGTATAGGTTTGGGGTGCGTATTGATGCAACGTGGGAAGGTGATTGCTTATGCATCAAGACAATTGAAGAAGCATGAAAAGAATTACCCGACTCATGATTTGGAATTGGCTGCAGTAATATATGCTTTGAAGATATGGCGGCACTACTTATACGGCGTCCATGTTGACATCTACACAGATCACAAGAGTTTACAATACATCTTCAAGCAGAAGGAGTTGAATTTGAGGCAGCGTAGGTGGCTTGAATTACTGAAAGACTACGATGTCGAGATATTATACCATCCCGGTAAAGCTAATGTTGTGGCAGACGCTCTCAGCCGTAAGTCAATGGGAAGCTTAATACATATTGAGGTAGGTAGAGAAGGGTTGACCAAAGAGCTTCACCAGCTGGCCAATATGAGAATCAGATTGTTGGACTCTGATGACGGAGGTGTTACTATACAGAATACAGCAGAATCATCTTTGGTAGCCGAGGTAAAAGCACGGCAATATGAAGATCCTACCTTAGTAAGATTGAGAGAGGGAATTCAGCAGTGTAAGATTACAGCTTTCAAGATCGGAGGAGATGGGACACTGAGATACCAGGGCTGATTATGTGTACCTAGTGTGGCAGGGTTGCGAGAGAAGATTATGATTGAGATTCACCAGTCCCGATATTCTATCCATCCTGGCTCGACAAAGATGTATCATGACGTTAAGGAGCAGTATTAGTGGGATAACATGAAGAAGTCTATTGCAGAATTTGTAGCCCAGTGTCCTAATTGTCAACAAGTAAAGATCGAGCATTTGAAACCTAGTGGATTGATTCAGAATATAGAGATTCTGACCTGGAAATGGGAGGTGATTAATATGGACTTCATTATTGGATTACCTCGCTCTTATCATAAGTTTGACTCCATCTGGGTGATAGTTGATCGACTTACAAAATCTGCCCATTTTCTGCCAGTTAAGACAACTTACACGGCTGAAGATTATGCGAAGTTGTATATCAAGGAGATTGTTAGGCTTCATGGTGTGCCGGTATCTATTATATCAGACCGAGGAGCTCAATTTACGGCTAACTTTTGGAGGTCTTTTCAAAAGGGTTTAGGCACAAAAGTAAATCTCAGCACTGCATTCCATCCGCAGACTGATGGACAGGCTGAATGTACCATCCAGACGCTTGAAGATATGCTACGAGCATGTGTTCTAGATTTCAAGGGGAATTGGGATGACCATCTGGCACTTATAGAATTTGCCTACAATAATAGCTACCATTCCAGTATTAAAATGGCCCCGTATGAGGCACTGTACGGGAGGAGATGTAGATCACCAGTTGGATGGTTCGAAGTCGGTGAGACAGAATTATATGGGCCAGATTTGATTCACCAAGCCATTGAGAAGGTGAAAGTGATACAAGAGCGACTGAGGACGGCACAAAGCAGGCAAAAGTCTTATTCCGACGTCCGACGTCGTGATCTGGAATTTGAGGTTGGTGATTGGGTTTTCCTGAAGATCTCGCCGATGAAGGGTGTTATGCATTTTGGGAAGAAGGGTAAGTTGAGTCCGCGGTATATTTGGCCGTACAAAATTCTTCGACGAATTGGACAGGTTGCTTACGAGTTAGAATTGCCATCTGAATTGGAATTTGTCCACCCGGTATTCCATGTATCTATGTTGAGGAAATGTATTGGAGACCCTTCTCGGGTCGTCCCTATCAAAGATGTACAAGTTACAAAGGATCTATCATATGATGAAGTGCCAGTGGCTATATTAGATCGACAAGTCCGCAAGCTGAGAACAAAGGATGTAGCTTCCGTGAAAGTATTATGGAGGAACAAGAATATAGAAGAAATGACATGGGAAGCAGAAGAGGAGATGAAGTCTAAATACCCTTACCTATTCTAGAGTGAAGATAACGAGGACGCCGGGGGAAAGAAGGACGCATTATAAGGTGAAACGGCTCTATGAGGTAAGCAATAGCTTGTGAATACTCTTTTTTTAATACAAAATGGTAATATGCAGATAATGTACATATCCATAATGCTTTGTATAGTCTTGTAAGGCCATAGGTTAGGTTTAACTGCTTGCAAGTTTGGCTAGTGTCCATTTTATAGGGGAAACTCAGCCGTAAATCTCCGTCGGAATCCACAATGAGTTAGACACCCCATAAACCCTTACATTCGAGGACGAATGTTCCTAAGGGGGAGAGGGTGTTACAACCCAAATTCGCATACCATAGATCATGCCGTAAGTTAGTCGACGTAAATCCAAGAAGAGATTATCTTTGAGATGATAAGAAGTTAATCCTATTGGTCTTAAACGATACAAGGGTGTATAAGAGTGGTTAACAAGTATTTGAAGTTAAACGAATCGAGGATGTTGTAACCCGTATTTTCCGGTAACACTAGAGGTGATTAATTGTCCCAAGAGGTCTTGTTTTAATGTATTTGAATCATATAATATCCGCATCATAAGTCTTGAAGTCAAGCGAGTTATGAAACAAAAGTCGATAAAGGTTGTCGCAACCTAGGTTTATAATTTTACTTAAACTTTAGGTCAAATGTTACTGCATTTTTCTCCCAATGTGCTTGGAATTATGGGGTGATATACCTATCAAATTGAAGATCTATGAGTCTAGTTTCCAACTCATTAAACCGTTCGTCGATACGATCTCGGAATAGAGAGATATTCGCGTTTTCGCAGAGTGCACCAAGCTGCTCTCTATGGGGCCCACAAAGGCGGTTTAAGACATATGGACATATATAAGATACCTCAACCCCGTTTTAAGTCATTATGTTTCATTATATTCAGACCTTATAACCCTAAAAACAGTCTCTCAAGGTTCTCTCATGATCCAAGACCCAAACAAAGGGCAAACAACACAAATCAACTGTCGGGAATCCCGTGGCGCTAGTAAGTTTCTTGTTCTTCTTGTTGATGCTGATTTTTGTGTTGTTCCAGATCGTGTGGGAGGTTGTTTTAAGTGTTTTATGTCCTGTAAATACACCTTCAAGTTTTTAATATCAACCCTAGGTGATTTCAAGTCTTCTAAAGTAATTCCAGTGCCGAAAAACCCGAATTAATTGCTAGTTTCGCTTCCTTGTTCTTGTGGCAGAATTGAAGGGATATTTCGTGGAAAATTAAGGTCAAATTGGAGTTGTTCTTTCTGTTTAAAGGTAAGGAACCTCTTACTCTATATATATTTAAGATTATCCAAGTTGCAGCTAAGTCGTTGAAGCTAGAACTTGTGAAATATATATCGAAAGGCTTGGTAGTAATGTTGTTGGTTGGTGGACTGTTTTGGAGGCTCAATATGATTATTAATGATGTTGTTTGGGCTGTTTGGTGATTGTATTGACTTGTGGGAAGTCATATAAATAGGGGAGGTACTGTCCGTTTCATCGTAAAATAGGTTGTGGTCGATACATAATAGTTACGACGCTTAAACGATAATGATAGTGTCATTTGTCTTATTGTAGACTAAGGAGTCGTGACATTTGCATAGCTTGAGGTTGGGCAGTATATACAAGGTATGTGACGCTATCCCCTTCATTCTTTTGCACGACTCCGATTGTATATAATGTAATGAACGAGCTCCCAAAGATACTCTACTCTTAGAAGCTAGCAGTACTTACATTGCTGCCCTTCTTATGAAACGATTGATATTGATGTTACTTCTCTTATTCTTATATTATCAATGTTGTTGGTAGTTCCTGATTCTTATAAGATTCTTGATGAAGAGTTAATCCTAATAACGTGTACGAAGGATA
Organism: Nicotiana tomentosiformis; assembly: GCF_000390325.3. NCBI lineage: Eukaryota > Viridiplantae > Streptophyta > Magnoliopsida > Solanales > Solanaceae > Nicotiana > Nicotiana tomentosiformis. The sequence goes on from NC_090823.1 coordinate 14,762,204, forward strand.
CCAACCTTATGTCACTCCGAAAGGTTCAAAATGTGATTCCAATGAGTCCAGCATGCATCATATATATGTATCTATTTTACTCTACCGAGCCGCGCTATAGTCGGCCGGGTACGGCACCTATTGTGCAACCACTGATCAGTTGGGTTTTACCGAGCTCCACGTGGCCGGGTACGATTCTACCGAGCCCTATGATGGCCGGGTACATTTTACCGAGCCTATTATGGCCGGGTACGATATGATGATGGTGATGCCCACAAAGGCGTATGTTTTAAAAGTTTATGTATATATATGTATGTATCATGTATTTCATGTCAGTAGCCCTCAGAGGTACCCAGATGTCACAGGTTGTATATTCTCTATCCCTGTTTACATTACTGTTCTTACTTATGCTTTCTTGCCTTACATACTCAGTACTTTATTCGTACTGACGTCCTTTTTATTTGTGGACGCTGCATGTCGTGCTGCAGGTCCTGATAGACAGGTAGACGTAGCTCCCCCACCACAGTAGGCTGTCCAGTTCAGCGGTTATTGGCGAGATCCCTTCTCCGGACTTGCCGTGGTCTTGGTATGCATTTTTGTTATAGACATTATGGGTATGTCGGGGCCCTGTTCCGGCAATGTTGTAGCACTTATGTTCCTTTAGAGGCTCATAGACAGGTGTCGACTTATGTATGGTTTAGAATGCCTTTTCGGCTGATTTTTGTTGTATAGTCTTTCATGGCATCATGATAGCTCGTACCTTATATATAGTTTCTTGACAGTCTTGTCGTCCCATGTTATGTATGTTCATGACATTATCTTTCATTGTTGGATGTTCATGATCCATGTCTACTATTTATATTGATCTTGTCGGCCCTTAAAGATAATAAGGAAGGTTAGATAAAATGTACGTTGGTGCTCGGCAAGTATGGCCCGGGTGCTAGTCATGACCCTCCAGTTGGGTCGTGACAGTATGAAGGTGGAGTTAATGAATAATTGGATTATGAGGAGCAACTATTTGCTATCCTTGTTAGATAAGTCCAGAAGTTAAGATTGCCTCTGTCAAGTGCTATGGCGAAACCAACAGGTTGAAGAGGTTACTTGGGAGGCCGAGGAAGAAATGAAGAAAAGTATCCTTACTTGTTTGAATAGCTATGTATTTACAAAGTTGTGAACTATGGAAATTCTAAAAGCTGCTTTCTATGAGTTATGTATCATTTGTACAATTGGCGTAAAGGGTGTTCCCCTCTGGTATTACCATATACCGCTTGCGAGGCCACAGTTAGTGTTGTTTTGTATTATGTTACGTCGTTGGCATACATATATGTTGTTAGGATGTGTTTCTGGGGCTCTCTGACAGGTGGATAGGCCGAGTTACAAAGGAAACTCTAGCGAAATTTTTGAAAATTTTGAGAGTTAGTCAAATTTGAGGCTGCTCGAATGTGGTATGAAACAAATTGAGTTTCATAAGATGTTAATAACAAGTTTTGAACCCTCATTCCAGGACGAATGATCCTAAGCGGGGGAGAATGTAACACCCCGAAAAATTTGCAAAGAAAATAATGTTTTATGGTGCCGGACTAGGCTTACGTGTTTGAGGATTATAGAAGCGGCTCAGACTTTTTGGGTTGAACAATGCACGGGAAAGTAAAGGAATATTTTTGGCGGAACTGTGCATTTCTGCGGTCCATTATGCGACCGCAGAATCACTCGGCAGATCGCATAATGGCCGCAGAGTGACGCAGTTGTTTGGGTCTGTTGGAAGCAATTATGCGGTCGATTATGCGACCGCATAACTGTTATACGGTGTACTATGCGACCGCATAACTGTTATGCGGACCGCATAGTGACCGCAGACTCAGGCAGATTTTTGGTCATTTTGGACACCAATTATGCGACCGATATGTGGTCCACATAACCATTATGTGGTCGCATATGCGACCACAGAACCTGTTCCGGAGCTTCATTTTTGGTTTTTTTTAAAACCCGACCCTACTTCGTTACGCTTTGGGTTATTTTTGAGTAAAACTCTGATGTTTTAGAGAGAAGGGAGAGTGTTTTAGAGAGAGGAAAACCATAGGCTAATTATTCATCAAATCTTGGAATATTAATAAGGAAAACCCACAAGTTCTTCATATAAAAGGTAAGGTTCCATACCCTAGTTTTCAATTTCGAATTTGGGTAGAAGATAGTTGATTAGGAGTATGATTCATGGGTATGAGATTATTATTTATACATGCATGTACCAATAAGAATTGTGGGAAGATTGTTGAGCTGAAAATGGTAAGGATTGGGTTGTGGGATGATGGAATCCTTCATAATAAGGACATTGAAACCTTATGCACACCTAGTGTTTGATAAAATGCTCAAATGAGCTAGAACCATGATCATCTTCCTAATTTTGATTCAATTTGTTATATTTCTACAATAGATTAAAGTTGCTAAGAATTCCGGAACATTTAGAGTGTAAGGAAGCTCAAGTGAGGTATGTTGGCTAAACTTTCTCTCTTGGAATTGAATTCCATAATGTTTCCGTGAGTTTCAAAGTATGGGTTGAGTATTAAAATGTTGTGGCTTGAATCGTATTTCAAAAGAAAGCTAGTATGCCAAATTGTGTGAGAAAATCTCAATATTCTTAAGACTCTTAACTGCTCATATGTGTACCTAAAGTCTTGATTGGGAATGTCTTATTGTTGATAACCTATAAAGATGGTTGGAAGTGAAATCAGTGAATTGGGGATATAAAGTGTGGCCAACATGCCAATAGTGAAAGATATACTTGTGGCCAATGGTGCCGATGTAATAAAATAATGTGATAAAGATTATGAAATGAGCTTTGACTCAACTATTCCAAAATTGACTTTAACAATATAATCGGCTAACAGTTTATGAACTCAAGTGATGCCGATATGTAGCTGTTTTAGCTAATGCTATGCTTTGTAAGTAATTTTCAATGTGCTTTGCAGTCTTACATATTCGTGAGTGGAGATTGTGTATGACTTTAATGTGTGCTTCGATTGCCAATCATTTTACTCCATTTATTGGAAAGAAATCAATTTTGTTTACAGCCTTCATTACTAATGAACTTAAAGTTGCGATTTCTAGAATATTCTTCTTATTGAAAATTATGATGATGATCTATGAAAGGGAAGAAATGAAAGTGTGAAATATAAAATACGGCCATTGTGCCATGAATAAAGAATCATATGTATGGCCAAGAAAGCCAATGAAATAATAATGTTGTAAGTGGTTGAAAGTACGGATTAGGTGATATATGATGTGAAAGGTTATGAGATGTACGTATTTGTACTTTTGTTTCCAATGTGTTATGAAACCCTATGGACGGTCTTTGAAACGCATAGGTATATAGTGTTATGAAACCCTATGGACGGTCTTTGAAACGCATAGGTATATTGTCTAATGAAACCCTATGGACGGTCTTAGAAACGCATAGGTATATTGTGTTATGAAACCCTATGGACGGTCTTTGAAATGCATAGGTATATTGTGTTAAGAAACCCTATGGACGGTCTTTGAAACACAGAGGTATATTGTGTTATGAAACCCTATGGACGGTCTATGAAACGCATAGGTATATTGTGTTATGAAACCCTGTGGACGGTCTATGAAATGCATAAGTACATTGTGTTATGAAACCCTATGGACGGTCTTTGAAACGTATAGGTATATTGTGTTATGAAACCCTATGGACGGTCTTTGAAACGCATAGGTATATTGTGTTATGAAACCCTGTGGACGGTCTATGAAACGCATAGGTACATTGTGTTATGAAACCCTATGAATGGTCTTTGAAACGCATAGGTATATTGTGTTATGAAACCCTATGGACGGTCTTTGAAATGCATAGGTATATTGTGTTATGAAACCTTATGGACGGTCTATGAAACGCATAGGTATATTGTGTTATAAAACCCTATGGACGGTCTATGAAACGCATAGGTACATTGTGTTATGAAACCCTGTGGACGGTCTATGAAACACATAGGTACATTGTGTTATGGAATCCATTGTGGTATGAAATCCTGTGGACGGTCTACGAAATGTATAGGTGCATTGTGTATAAGAGGTATAGATGTACGGTATGAATAAATACTGTGGACGGTCTATGAAACGCACAAGTGTATAATATGATAGGTGAACACTAAGGACGGTCTCATGAGACACATTATTAATGCAGATAATAGGTGCCCCCTTTGTTGTCCTTGTTTGTACATGTTGTTTCAATTACATTATATTATGTGTTCCACGTATAGATCATATGGGCATTCTATTTTGAAAGAGGATTTCTAGCTATACATACTAGTGCTATTCGACAGTACTAACATCCCTTTAGCCGGGGGCACTGTATCTTTAATGGATGCAGGTGGTTCTACAGCAGGTGGCATTGATCAGTGATAGCAGTGCACTCCTTTCAGCCGATTTGGTGAGCCCCACTTCATTTCAGGGTCATGTATCTTTTGTTTCCCATGTACTTTGTGTTTGAGGTATTGCCGGGGCCTTGTTGCTGGTATTTCCATATTACTCTTCAGTTGTACGTAGAGTCTCTGTAGACAGGTTGTGGGTTATGGTTGATGTTGGGAATTGAACTAGAAATATTGGTACTTGGAAATTATATTTTTCATTAATTCTATAAACTCGTAATGTTGTGGAAATTATGAATGGAGCTACTAATGGGAATGAAAAGGAAGTTGTTAAAACAATCTTTTTAGTGATTGATTAATGGAGTACATCTCCTCTTTATTCATGGATGAGTTTGGGTAGAAGGAAGTCTAATAGGTTTGCTCGGCCGGGTTCTTTCGGTTGAGCGCCGGTCGCGCTCCCTAAGTTTGGGGCGTGACACTTTCGTTAATATTAATCCTCACTTCTTCATTATCTTGAACCACATTGCTCGGAGTCTCATCTTCTTGAACCAACACATCATCATCCACAATTCTTCTTTGAGTTGAGGTGGTTGCATCTTCACCTCTTTCATTCCTTATGGTTACGGCCATGGCATGTCCCATGTTATTCCTACCCTTCAGGTTCACCACCGTATCACTAGGTAGTGCCCCCTTAGGACGAGTGTTTAAAGCTTGCAAGATTTGTCCCAATTGAACTTCCAAATTGCGGATTGAAGTGTTGTGGGAGGCTAATTGAGCATCGGAGTGCATTTTTCTCCATCATTTGTTTGAACATATTTTCAATCCGTCCCATTTCCTTGTTGGAAGAACTAGGACCTTGAGATGGATAAGGAGGTGGGTTTCTTGGTTGTTGATACATCGGGGGGCCTTTGAAAGCCCGACCCCCGATTCCCTTGGTTATTATTATTCCAACCCCCTTGGTTGTTGCCACCCCAATTCCCTTGACTATTGCCTCCCCAATTGCCTCCCCAATTGCCTTGGTTGCCTTGATTATTCCAATTGCCTTGATTATTAAATTTCCCCCAATTACCTTGATTGTTGTTACCACCACTCCAATTGCCTTGGTGGCCTTGATTGTTCCAATTTCCTTGATTTCCTTTTGATCGCCATTGTTGTTGATGTGTCCTTGAGCATTATTTCTTAGGCTTTGATAATTGTTGTCATATTGCACTTCTTCTTCTTGCTTATTGTACGAATCACCTTGATCATACCCACTATCATCTTGAACAAATTGTTCCGGACGGTTTTGTATTTGTTGACCTTTTTGCCGTCTCTTGTTTATCATCATATTCACACCTTTCATCGCATTCACTTGCTTCGGCCCTTGAACTTGTTGAAGCTGAGCTTAGGCCAATTGATTCATTGTGGTCGTCAAATCGGCAATAACTTGCCATGATCATGTAGTTCCTTGTGTAGGTGAATGACCTTTGGGTCACCTTGAGGAACATTGGCTCTACTTTGCCATGTCGATGAGGTATCCGTCATTTCATCCAAGATTTCACATGCTTCGGCATATGGCGTGGTCATGTAGTTCCAACCGGCAAGGTGATTTACCACACATTAATTTGTCGTGTTGATCCCTCTATTAAGGTTTGTTGGATCATGGCTTCAGTCATATCATTATTCGGGCACTCTTTAACCATGGTACGATATCTTTACCAAATTTCGTGCAATGGCTCATTAGGTTCTTGCTTGAACGCTAGAATCTCATCCCGCAGTGTAGCCATATGCCCCGGAGAGAAGAATTTGGCAATGAATTTTTCTGCCAACTCATCCATGTATGGATGTGTCACGCCCCGATCATGAGGGTGAAACCGGCACCTAGTGACTCACCTATCCTTGCGTACTACTTACGACTAAGAGACTCTGAACATGTAATGTCATACTTTGGCCATGGGGCACATTACAAGATAATGTGCGATGCAAAATATAAAACTGAATAGAGACTAATGCTGACAAAATGTCAACATAAACTGGGCCGGCAAAGCCATCATAATTGCTACAACTGACAAGCCAACAAAATATACGTACAAGGCCTACAAGCCCAACATATTGTACTAACTGACATGATATGTCTACAAGCCTTTACTAATAAATGTACTTTGATAAAAACAGGTCCCCAACCTACCCATAACCTATCTACATATATACACAAGATGTACATAAAACTTCTAGACCCGGCAACTCCGAAGGACGGGGAGATTACCGATAAAGCTGAACTCGGGAAACACCTACTGCGTAGGTCTACCCGTCTGTTTGTCTGAATCTGCACGCATGAAATACAGCGCCCCCAAAAAGGGACGTCAGTACGAAATAATGTACTGAGTATGTAAGGCAATATATTGAAAGCTGCAATTGAACTGATAATATAATAACTGAAAGCAACTGGGGGTCAAAGATGATCTGAAGATATGCTCACGTGCTGATACTGACTCTACTCTCTCAATATAGTAAGTAAAATAGCTGTCCGACCTTATAAGGCTCAGTATATGTATATAACTGCTCTGCCATAGTAGGCTCGCTCAAAGGCGCTTGACTATACTAGGCTCTGTATCTTGGCCAACTGGGCTTGCTCATAGGCGCTGGACCACAGTAGGCTCGATATATAACTTACCATATGATCAAATGTTGCCCAATAGGTGCCTGCCTATCGTTTATAGCTCGATAGTAATGAAAATACTGTAATACCGTATATATAGATTCTCTGCTCTCATGACTGGAAAAAAGGAAATACTCAATTAGATATGAAGTCCCAATAAGGAGAATACTGTAACTTACAAGACTATGAAAATATACGTAAATTTCGGGATATGAATTTTTCTTTATGCCTCGTTATCAAACTCGTGTAATTACGAGGTCATGCCAAAATAAAGAAAGAGCTTAGCCTTAACATGCATGGAGTAGGGAAAAATCCGTATGATGTTCATAGAAAAGGTTGCACCGTACTCCTTTAGAATCGCAAACTTTTACGTTGCTATAGTTCTAAAATTTTTCGTTGGATTGGTTGAAGAATCACATTGCTTAATGTGTAAAAATTCTCGATGGAATTGTTGAAACTTGTAGGAATTCTTAGCATTCTGATTGTAATGATTTGTTGAAGATTTTGTAAGAAATCTCTTTGAGCTAATGTCTGATTGTAGTACTTTTGCATTGAAAATGTTAGCATGAGGTGTATTGTAATTAACACCTTAAATTGCCACCTACCCAACATGACTAATGAGTCATTTGGTTTGGGTGATGGCTTGCTACCACATAGGGTGGGGGAGGGTTTTTTAATCTTATCCTATAATTAATAATTAATTAGGTATTGTCTCGCTACCCGATAATTAACCAATTACCCACATAATTAAGAATTATCTCAAATTACTTAAAATTGTACTTATTTTTAATATACTTTGTACATCATACTATCACGGTCATATGGTACCTTGTATGGTACTAGTCCATAAGTATCGGATATTATAGCTCGGAACGTATTTTATCCCAAATCGACAACCTTCAACAAAACTCATTTTTTTTAATTCGTGTACCCTTTCCTTTATGGAACTTACTTATTGCTTGTTATAAATAGCATAAATATGCTAACCTCAAGATAATCTCATCCCCGAGTCTATGTCAATTAACTGAAGATGAAACTTTAATGTACGAGAAACGCGAGATGTAACATCCTTCCCCCCTTAGAAATATTCGTCCTCGAATGTCTACTCTTAGATACTTTGGGAAATATTTTTGCCAGAGTCTCTTCCGTACACTAGACTAAAACCAACTTGTACGTAGCCAACAAATATACTATACATGCCACACATGGCCACTGTCTGTAAATAGCAACACTTGGCTTCACACAACTGTCCATTATAAATTCTGAGAGTCAAAAAAATGAGAGCTTACCTGATGACCTACTGGCCTGAATAGAGTTATGCTGAGAAGTCCCACCTCGAGCCATATCTTCAGTTTGAAATAGGTGGGGGTATTTAGACTTCAGTTCTTCCTCTGCTTCCCACGTCATTTCTTCCATATTCTTGCTCATCCATAAAACCTTCACGGAGGCTATTTCCTTATTTCGTAGATTGCAGATTTTTCGGTCTAGGATGGAAATCGGGATTTCCTCGTATGATAAGTTCTCCGTAATCTGTACATCATCCGTAGGCACCACTCGGGTAGGATCGCCAATGCACTTCCGTAGCAGTGATACGTGAATAACCAGATGGACAAACTCCAATTCTGAGGGTAATTCTAACTTATATGCTACTTGGCCCACTTTCCGAATGATCATATAAGGCCCAATATACCGTAGGCTAAGTTTGCCTCCAATAAGCTAATAATAACCATAATAGCAAAATGTTTTAACCCAATCACATAAGTTTTACGGTTCAAAACTTCAAAAGTTAAAGTTTCAAATGTTGATAACAAAAGACTCCTAAAATATCGACAACAATTCAAAGTTCTTCTTAAGTAAGGTCTAGATCTTCACTATCTCCATCTTCCCTTTCTTCAATTGCTCTACCTTCAAAAAAGAATAAATAAAGTCATTATCCTTCAAGGGTTGGTTTACCATTATACTGTTATGGAAGCTTGTCAATGCTATAACATTGTCACGCCCCGAACCTGGGGGCGAGACCGGTACCCGGTGCCTCACCTATCCTTGCGTACTAACTTATGACTAAGGGAATCTGAACATATAATGTCATACATTGGTCATGGGCAATATTGCAAGACAATTTGCGAAGCAAAATATAAAACTGAATGGATACCAAAGCTAACTAAACATCAATATAAAGCTGGACTGGCAAGGCCATCATAACTACTACAGCTGACAAACCGACAAAATATACATACAAGGCCTACAAGCCCAACATACTATACTAACTGACAGGTTATGTCCACAAGCCTCTACTGATAGATGTACCGTGATCGGAACAGGGCCCCGACCTACCCATAACCTATATACATAAAACTTGGAAGGATGTGGAGCTTACCAATAAAGCTAAACTCGGGCAACACCTACTAAGGAGCTCTACCCGCCTATCTATCTGAACCTGCACGCATGAAATGCAGCGTCCCCAGAGAAAGGGACGTCAGTAAGACATAATGTACCGAGTATGTAAGGCAACAGAATAATTGAAAGCTGAAATTGAGCTGAAAATATAATAACTGAAAGTAACTGAGAGTTAAAGGTAATCTGAAGATATGCTTACCTGCTGATACTGACTCAACTCTCTCAATATAGAACGTAAAATAGTTGTCCGACCCTATAAGGCTCGGTATATATATAACTGCTCTGCCGTAGTAAGCTCCCTCATAGGCGCTCAGTCTTACTAGGCTCTGTATCTCGGCCAACTGGGCCCGCTCAAAGGCGCTCGATGTAATGACCCAAAATATCATCTTTAAATCTAATAATTAATTCTGTGTTCTAATACATCAAAAAGAACAATTTGTCACTTCTCGACTTTCATTCGAAGTCCGTAAAATTTTTCAGAATGTTTTTATGTGAAAAATGGATTAAACTGTGAACTACAACCTTAAAACTCAACTGAGTTGATTTTGGTCAATAGTTTGAGCAAACAGACCCAAATCAGTATTTTGACAATTCCGATAGGTCCGTATTGTGATTTGGGACTTTGGCGTATGCCCGAAATTTAATTTGCAGGTCCCAAGCTCAAGTTATGACCATATAACGGGAAACTAGTAATTGAAAGGCTAAAGATTTCCAAGTTTAACCACGGGGTTGACTTTTTGATATCGGAGTCAGAATCCAGTTCCAAAAATTTTTATAGCTCAGTTATGTCATTTCTGACTTGTGTGCAAAATTTGAGGTCAATCGGACTTGATTCGATAGGTTTCGGCATTGAATGTAGAAGTTGGAAATTTCATAAGATTAAAGTTTCAAGTGACTTCGCATAAGACCTAACTTCAAATGAGCATAACTATCATGATACGAAGTTGTATATGGTAAATTACCTATCTAATGAAAGATATTTGAGTCTAGTTTCTAACACTTCAAACCGTTCGTCTTTTGGACATTCCTACAAAAATTTATGACTGCATTACCAAACACTAGAAATATGCGATTCTGCGACCACTATGCGACCATTATGCGACCGCAAACTAGTCGCAAAATGGTCCAGAACAGCCTAGTTATGGGCATCGATTTGTGCGATCATTTTGCGACCCGCACATCAATTATGTGGTCCATTATGCGAACGCATACCTGTTTTCGGAGGGGTAATTTTCCTATTTTCATAACCCGACCCTATTTTGATAAATAGGTTTTGGGGTTTATTTTGGGGCAATTATCTGAGGTTTTTTAGAGAGAAGTAAGAGTGTTCTAGAGAGAGGAAGTAGATGAAGTGTTTTGTTCATCAAAATTTTGTCCAAACTTTGAAATCCAACAAGAAATCCCTCAAGTTCTTCATCAAAGAGGTAAGGTTCTAACCCCTAATCTTCAATTTCGAGTTTGGGTAATGATGAGTGATTAAGAGTATGATTCTTGGGGTAAGTATTCCTTATCCTATATTAATTATATTTTATGATTCCATACTCATTTACATCATGAATCCGTGAATTTAGGGAAGAAAATTCAGATTTTTACAAAATCTTTCAAAAACGAGAATTTAAGATTTGAAGGTCCATTTGATATCGGAATTGGATTATTTTTTTATGGTTGAACTCGTAGCGGAACGAGTGTTTGAATTTCGTGAGTTTTTTCGAGATTTGAGATGTGGGTCCCACTATCGAATATTTAAATAAATTTCAGATTTTATCCGAAAAATAATTAAATTCAAAAGGAATTAATTCCTATGATTCGTATTGAGTATATCAAATTGTTTATGAATAGATTTGAAGCTTTTGGAGATAAATTTAAAAGGAAAATCTTTGGTCGAGTAATTGATTGGAATTTGCAAAGCGAGGTAAGTGTCGTGGTTAACCTTGACTTGAGGGAATAGAACCCTTAAATTATTTGTTATGTGAAATGCATGTGAACGACGTATAGGCGAGGTGATGAGTGTATATACGTCATCAAATTAATTGTTTGCCTACTTACTTGAAGAATCATAAATTATTTTAAATCGTGAATTAATTGTTATAATAATTGTTTCTCTCCTATTCTTTGTCAAATATTAATTCTTGAATTCTTGCATTAATTGTTACGTGCTATTTGAATCATGTGTCTTAATTGTTATTTGAAATTTAGCATATTAAACATTAAACTATCTATTTTCTCTCTGATTTTCATAATAACTTGCTATTTGTCATTGTTTGTTTTATAATTAGATCATAATTATTGTATGCTTGTTGTCTTATAATTTTATATTAATTGTTGCATTTATTGGGGAAATTACTTCTATAAGAATTAGTAAATGAATATATTGGAGGAGCGAGTTGCACACCGCAACAACATTGAATTGGTAAATGTATATATTGGAGGATCGGATTGCATGCCGCAACAGAATTGATCGAAATGAATATATTGGAGGATCAGGTTGCACGCCGCAACAGACTTATTAAAAAGTCCATATTGGAGGATCGGGTTGCACGCCACAACATACTTATTTAAAAGTCAGTAATGGGGGATCGGATTGCACGCCGCAACAGACTTATTTAAAAGTCTATATATACTGGATTGAAATAAATATATGACAAACTTGATTAAAAGTAATATATTGGGAGAGCGGGTTGCACGCCGCAATAGAATTGAATGTGAATATATTGTGAGAGCTATTTTTCCGCACTTATGTTTTATTTGGGTTTTACCCCCGTTTTTTATTAAAAACTCCGATTATTTTAAATGTATTAATTCTCTTTTGTTAAATTTTGAAAGTGTTTTGGGAAGGTCGGCTTGCCTAGTATCACGATAGGCGCCATCGTGATGGGTTAGGTTATGGGTCGTGACAAGTTGGTATCAGAGCCTAGGTTACATAGGTCTCACAAGTCATGAACGAGTTTAGTAGAGTCTTGCGGATCGGTACAGAGACGTATGTACTTATCTTCGAGAGGCTACAGAACCCTTAGGAAACTCCACATTCTTGAATTCTTTTCATGCTAATCTATTGATTCTAGTAACTAAACATCTGTTGTTTCATTCTCTCATAGATGGTGAGGACTCGTACTATGGGGAAGGATGGACAGCCACCAGTACCTCCATCCAGGGCCGCGAAAGGCCGAGGTCGCGGTAAAGGCAGAGGTGTAGCCCGCACAGCAGTTGGGGAAGTACCAGCAGATCCACCAGTTGCCCAGATCAGGACCGGATTCCAATTGTTGATGCACCACCTCAGGCACCACTTGTGCCTATTGGGATTCCAAGCCTTTAGGAGGCCTTATCTCATATTCTGACTGTGTGTACCAGTCTTGCTCAGGCGGTCTCTGTTACGGCCACTGTAGCCACTTCTCAAGCCGGGGAAGGTGCTCAGACTCCCGTTGCCCGCACACCAGAGCAGGTGGTACATAGATTCCAGACACCAGGGGTACCATTAGCCCAGCCAGTTGCAGCTGCTCAGGACTATGTGGTTCCTTCTATGCCTGAGGATGAGAAACATAGATTGGAGAGCTTTGGGAGACTCCAGGCTCCATCTTTCAGTGGTGCAAAGGAAAGGATGCATAGTGTTTCTTGGACAGGTGTTAGAGGATACTTAGTACAACAGGTATTCTAGAGGTCAGTGGGGTCTCATTCACTACTTTTTAGTTCTCTAGGGATGCCTTCAGTTGGTGGGAGGCTTATGAGAGGCATAGGCCGGTCGGCACAGCACCCCGTACCTGGCAGCAGTTCTCCGGTCTATTCCTGGAGAAGTTCGTGTCGCAGTCCCGCAGAGAGGAGCTGCGCAGGCTGTTCGAGCAGCTTTATCAGGGTGATATATCCGTGATGCAATATGAGATGCGATTATTGGAGTTGTCCCGTCATCCTATCTGGTTAGTTCCCACAGATAGGGAGACGATCAGGAGGTTTATAGATGGCCTCACTTTTGAGCTGTGATTGCTTATGACCTGAGAGAGAGTGTCTGGTGTTACTTTTGATGAGGTTGTCGACATTGCGCATCAGATTGAGATGGTTCACTCAGTAGAGGGTTGAGAGGGAGACCAAGAGGCCTCGTGGACAAGGTGGATTTAGCGGTGTTCTTTCTGGGGGCAGTTCCACCACGATAGGGATCGTCCTTTCAGACATGCTCAGACGGCTCGCCCAGTCCATCGTGGTGTATCATCTGGCCATGGTTCACACAATTATCAGCAGGGCCATTCATCTCTCAATGCCCTCCCAGCTCAGAGTTCGGCCCGTGGTCCATTGGGTCAGGGCTCGTCTATGCCAGGTCCTACTACCAGTCATCCCAGTGCTCGGGGCTCCCTTCAATCCCCAGCACCGGGGAGTTACTATAAGTGTGGAGAGTTTGTCCACGTCTGGAGACATTGTCCCCGCCTTACGGGAGGTCTGGCTCAGCAGAGGAGCCAGTCTACGACATCGGAACCAGTGTCTTCACCACCCACTCAGCCAGCTCGGGGTGGAGCCCAGTCAGTTAAGGGCCACCCGAGAGGGGGTGGCCTGGCCCGTTTCTATGACCTCCCTGCCATATCATATGTCGTTTCTTCAGATGTTGTGATTACAGGTATTGTCTGAGTTTGCCACAGAGATGCCTCCGTATTGTTTGACCCTAGTTCCATTTATTCGTATGTTTCCTCGTATTTCACTCATTTTTTGGATATGCCCTGTGAGTATTTAGTTTCATCTATTAATGTATCTACTCCTATAGACGATACTATTATTGTGGATCACGTATATCAGTTAGGTGTAGTGACTATTGGGGGTCTAGAGACTATAGTGGATCTTTTTCTACTCAGTATGGTCGATTTTGATGTGATATTGGGTATGGATTGATAGTCTCTATGTCATGTCGTTCTAGATTGTTACGCTAAGACTATAACATTAGCAATGCCAGGATTATCGAGAGTTGAGTGGAGCGATTCTATAGACTATGTTCCTAGTAGAGCGATTTCATACTTGAAGGCTCAACGGATGGTTGAGAAGGGCCATCTATCCTATTTGGCTTTTATGAGGGATGTTAGTGCAGAGACTTCTACCATTGATTCTATTCCGGTGGTGCGTGTGTTTCCTGCAGATCTGTTGGGCATGCCGGCTGATAGGGATATTGACTTCGGTATTGATTTGGTACCGGGCACTCAGCCCATTTCTATTCCACCGCACCGTATGGCACCAGATAAGTTGAAGGAGTTGAAGGAGAAGCTCCAGGAACTCCTTGATAAGGGGTTTATTCGGCATAACATGTCACCTTGGGGTGCACCAGTTCTATTTGTGAAGAAAAAGGATAGTACTATGAGAATGTGCATTGATTACAGACAATTGAACAAGGTCACAGTCAAGATCAAGTATCCTTTGCCACGTATTGATGATCTATTTGACCAGCTTCAGGGGGCGAGGGTGTTCTCCAGGATTGATTTGAGGTCAGGGTATCACCAGCTGAAGATTTGTGATTTGGATATTCTTAAGACATCTTTCAGGACCCGATATGGCCATTATGAGCTCCTTGTGATGTCTTTTGGGATGACTAACGCCCCATCAACGTTCATGCATTTGATGAACAATGTGTTTCAGCCTTATTTGGACTCATTCGTTATTCTATGCATTGATGATATCCTGGTGTACTCTTGTAGCTAGGAGGAGCATGCCCAGCATTTGAAGATTATGTTACAGAGATTGCGGGAGGAGAAGCTTTATGCAAAGTTCTCCAAGTGTGAGTTTTGGCTCGGTTCAGTGGCGTTCTTGGGGCACGTGCTATCCACCAAGGGTATTCAGGTGGACCAAAAGAAGATAGAGGCGGTGCAGAGTTGGCCCAGACCGTCCTCAGCCACATAAATTAGGAGCTTTCTTGGTTTGATGGGTTATTACCATTTTTTTATGGAGGGTTTTTCATCTATTGCATCGCCCTTGACCAAATTGACCCAAAAGGGTACTCCATTCAGGTGGTCAGATGAGTGCGAGGAAAGCTTTCAGAAGCTAAAGACTGCTTTGACCATGGCTCCAGTTCTAGTTCTTCTATCAGCTTCTGGTTCTTACATAGTGTATTGTGATGCCTCGCGGATCGGTATTGGGTGTGTTCTGATAAAGGAGGGTAGAGTGATTGATTATGATTTACGCCAGTTGAAGACCCATGAGAAGAACTATCATGTCCACGACCTTGAGTTAGCAGCTATTGTTCATGCTGTGAAGATTTGGCGGCACTATTTGTACGGTGTCCATTGTGAGATGTACACTGATCATCGGAGTTCGCAGCATTTATTCAAACATAAGGATCTTAACTTGCGTCAGCGGAGGTGGTTGGAGATTCTTAAGGACTATGATATCACCATTTTGTACCATCCCGGAAAGGCCAATATAGTGGTCGATGCCTTGAGTCACCGGGCAGAGAGTTTGGGGAGTTTAGCATATCTTCCAATAACAGAGAGACCCATGGCATTGGATGTTCAGGCCTTAGCTATCCAGCTTGTCAGATTAGATATTTCGGAGCCGAGTCAGGTAATGGCTTGTGTGGTCTCTAGGACTTCTCTTTATGATCATATCAGGGAGCGTCAGTATGATGACCCCCATCTTCTCATCCTCCAGGGCAGGGTTCGACGAGGTGATGCTAGAGATGTGACTATTGGTGATGATGGCGTGTTGAGAATGTAGGGCCGGATATATGTGCTCAATATGGATGGGCTTCAGGAGTTGATTCTTGAGGAGGCCCACAGCTCACGGTATTCCATTCATCTGGGTGTCGTGAAGATGTACGAGGATTTGAGAAAGCACTATTGGTGGAGGAGGATGAAGAAGGATATAGTAGGGTTTGTGGCTCAGTGTCTCAATTGTCAGCAGGTTAAGTATGAGCATCAGATAACGGGTGACTTGCTTCAGAGGTTAGAGATCCCAGAGTAGAAGTATGAGGGGATCACCATGGATTTCGTAGTTGGGCTCCCATGGACTTCGAGGAAGTTCGATGCTACTTGGGTAATTGTGGATCGGCTGACCAAGTCCACACACTTCATTCCAATTGGTACTACTTACTCTTCAGAGCGGTTGGTTGAGATTTACATCTAAGAGATTGTTCACCTTCATGGTGTCCCAGTTTCCATCATTTCGGATAGAGGCACACAGTTTACATCGCAGTTTTAGAGCGCCGTGCAGTGAGAGTTGGATACTCAGTTTGAGTTGAGCACAACCTTTCACCCTTAGACGGACAGACATTCCGAGCGCACTATCCAGATATTGGAGGACATGTTACGCGCTTGTGTCATTGATTTTGCGTTTCATGGGACCAGTTTCTACCACTCGCGGAGTTTGAATATAACAACAGTTATTAGTCGAGCATTCAGATGGCTCCGTACGAGGCTTTATATGGGAGGCGGTGTAGATCTCCTGTGGGATGGTTTGAGCCTGGTGTTGTGAGGTTTGGGAGGAGGGGCAAGTTGAGCCCCTGGTTCATTGGGCCTTTTGAGGTACTTCAGAGGATAGGGGAGGTGGCTTACAAGCTTGCCTTGCCACCTAACTTGTCGAGTGTGCATCCAGTATTTCATGTTTCTATGCTCCGGAAGTATATCGGCGATCCATACCATATTTTGGATTTCAACATCATTCAGTTGGATGCTGATATGATTTATGATGTGGAGACGGTGGCCATTTTGGAGCGGTAGGTTTGGAAATTGAGGTCAAAGTATATAGTTTCAGTGAAGGTGCAGTGGATAGGTCAGCCTATGGAGAAGGCCACTTGGTAGACCAAGCGGGAGATACGGAGTAGATATCCACACCTATTTGAGACTCCATGTATGTTTCTAGACCCATTCGAGGACAAATATTTATTTAAGAGTGTGAGGATGTAACGACCTGGCCGGTCGTTTTGAGAGTTATAGCCCCGTTTCACCCCCAATTCCGCTTTTTTTGTGCTTTCCAGTTGTATTATGTCTTACCAGGTTGGTTCGGGTCCGGAGTGGTTTTGGAGTGAATTAAGACACTTAGTCTGTTAATTGAAAGCTTAAGTTGGAAAAGTCGACTGGATGTCACCTTGTGGGAAAATGATGTCGGATTTGAATTTTTATGGTTTCGTTAGCTCCGTTAGGTGATTCTAGACTTAGGAACGCATCCGGAATGTGATTTGGAGGTCCATAGTAGAATAAGGCTTGAATTGGTGAAATTTAGAATTTTGGCAATTTCGGCCAGCAATGGGACACCGAGTCAGATTGGATTTCTAGAAGTTGGAATAGGTTCATGGTGTCATTTTTGACTTGTGTGTAACATTTGAGGTCAATCAGACGTGGTTTGGTAGATTTCGGCGTCGTTTGTGGAATTTGGAAGTTTAGAAGTTCTTTAGGCTTAAAACCGGGTGTAATTGGTGTTTTGAGGTTGTCTTGAGTGATTCGAAGGTTCGACTAAGTTTGCTTGGGGTTATATGACTTGTTGGTATGATCGGTTAAGGTCCCGAAGTCCCCGGGGTAATTTCGGGTGGTTAACGGCTAGATGGGAGTTAAGGAAATGCAGCTAAAGTTGCTACTGCTGGTGTAATCGCACCAGCGGAGTGGGAACCGCATGTGCGAGCCCGCAGAAGCGAAGAAGGAGTCGTAGATGAGGCTAAGAAAGAGCTGAGCAAGAGCCGCAAGTGCAAAGATTTCCCCGCACCTGCGAGGGTCGCAGATGCGGGCAACTGGGCATAGGTACGAAGGATGGCCACAGATACGATGGATTCCCGCACCTGTGATAGGCGCAGATGCAGTCTTCTGCTCGTAGGAGCGAGGTCAGGATTTTTATATGAAATCAATACCTACGATGGAATTTCCGCAAGTGCGACGTCGCAGAAGCGACAGGAAGACCACAATTGCGGTATTTCTGGGCAGAAAAACACAAGCTCGAGGGTTGGACTTTCATTTTCAATTTTTGGACTTGAGAAGTTCGAGACAGAGGCGGTTTTTAGAGGATTTTTAAGGAAAACATTGGGGTAAGTAATTCTAACAAGGATTGGTCTAAATTTCGTGAATCTATGGCTTCCTTCATCACCTAATTAAGGATTTGAGTTGGAAATTTGGGGGTTTAGGGCTTGGTAATTGGATAGTGATCTTTGGGTTTTTGGAGGGTCAACTGAGGTCGGATGTTTATAAATTTGATATGGTTATACTCGTGGGTGAATAGGCTTTCGGGTTTTGTGACTTTCGTCGGGTTTCGAGACATGGGCCCGGGGGGGAGGGTTGAGCCGATTTTGGATTTTGGGCTATATGTTAGTAGTTTTCTTGTGAAATTTATCCTTTTAACCAATATTGATTATCTCGTACTGCTTATGACTAGATTCAGAGCATTTAGAGATTGATTCGAGGGGCAAAGACATGCAGAGTAGGAGTTTTGCGCGTTTGAGGTAAGTAATAGTTTTAAATCTGGTTTTGAGGTTATGAAACCCCGAGGATTGGTATGATGTAAGTGTTTGGAGGTGACGCACATGCTAGGTGACGGGCGAGTGAGTGTGCATTGTGAGGGATTGTGACTTGGTCCGTCCTGTGAGACTGTAAAAGTCGAATAGCCATTGTTATTACTTGTCTTTCCTTGCCTTTGAGCAATTGATTGCCTTTCATGTTAGAAACCATGCCTAGACCTTATGATATCATTGTTGGGACCCACAACGGTCGTATTCTTGTTGAATTGACTGCTAATTGTTGTCTTGTACTCAGTCACAGTCTTACTCGTGTGCTATATCTTTGTTCCCTCTCATTTCTTATTGATACTTGTTGTATTCTCTGTTTGGGCCGATTATTATGATATTATGTGTGCCCGAGGGGCTGGACCGGTTAGTGACTGAGATAGGGCCTGGTTGCCGAGCTGTGAACTATGTGAGGGTATATGGATCGGGTTGCACTCCGCAACGAGCCTTATGGTTGTTTATGGATTGTGGATCGGGTTGCACGCCGCAACGAGCCTTATGATTGTTTATGGACTATGGATCGGGTTGTACGCCGCAAAGAGTCTTATGGCTACTTATATGATTAGATCGGGTTGCACACCGCATCGATATATCGATTGGGCTGTAAGAAGCCTCTCCGGAGTCTGTAACCCCCCAGTGAGTGTAGGTACCTATTGAGAGTGTGTATTGAGAGCTGAGAGCCGGAAGTATGAGCCGATGAGATGAGTTGAGTAACTGCTGCCTTGAAAGGCTGTACTTGCTTTTATTTATTGTTGCACTTAGTTGCTATCTGATGTTGTTGTGAAATTCCTGGAAGATTCAAATATGTTTTACTTGGGCTCGAACTGATTTGACTTATACCACCAGATTTGAAAGCATGTTCACTCTTTACTGAGAACTTTTGAAATGATCTGTATTATTATAGTTCGTCACTGCTTCTCAGTTCCTTATTTAATTCTGTTATTTGCTAAGTTGGTTGTACTTATGCTATACCCTACACTTCATGTACAGATCCAGGTAGCCTACACTTCGGCTTACCTAGTATCATGATAGGCGTCATCACGACGGGTTAGGTTTTGGATCGTGACACTTCAACTGACGAGATGTGTAGGGAATTACCCTACCATCCTGCATCAACACTGCACCAAGTCCAATACCTGATGCATCACACACTACTGGAAATTGGGCCTATGGCAACAGCGGGAAAACCATTGCAAATGATAGGTAAATCGTTGCCATAGATGTATTGGAATGGTTTCGTGATCGTTGCATCCGCTTGCGTGCCAATAGATCTAGAGCAATAGTTCTTGCGACGGTTGGCCACACCGTTGCTATAGGGCCAGCTATTGCAATGTTTTTCCCTCTATCTGAAGCAACGAGTATTCATTTCAACTGCAATTGTTTAAAACCGTTACCATAGAGTTTAATGCAATTGTTGTAAACTATTACCATATTATTTACCACAAATGGTTGAAAACCGTTACTATATAATTTATTGCAATGGTTATGTAAGCTATTGCAACGTTTATTTACAGATATTCTAACAGCTTCATTACGCTACCGTAACAGTTTTATTTCTATTGCATCCGTTTGAATTGCCAATTGCATCGATTTTTCACACTTTTGGAACAATTTAGAACGTCTATGGAAATGACATTCGTGTTTATTGCAACGGTTCTATTAGGCTATTGTAAGAGTTTAATTAACATTATTGCCCTGGTTGTAAATAACATTTACATATGTAAGTATTTGTAATAAATTGGAAATTATATAAATAAAAAGATAAAACACTTCATAATCTTTCATGTCCAATAAGCTAAAAATAACCATAATAGCAAAATGTTTTAACCCAATTACATAAGTTGTACGGTTCAACACTTCAAAAGTTAAAGTTTCAAATGTTGATAACAAAAGACTCCTAGAATATCGACAACAATTCAAAGTTCTTCTTAAGTAAGGTCTAGATCTTCACTATCTCCATCTTCCCTTTCTTCAATTGCCCTACCTTCAAAAGAGAATAAATAAAGTCATTATCCTTCAAGGGTTGGTTTACCATTATAAGAATAGGTATAGTCCATGAACAATGCATAAAGCACAAAGTTTTCGGGAGAAAGAAACAAGTTCACACAAATGAAGAAGCCAAAGTTTAGTAACAAATCTAAATCATCAAAACCAAACTTATAAGCATATGCATTCAGGCAAATTGAGAGTTCTCTGCTTTTCTCATTTTGAACAAAATCAAACATAAAACATAAGCAAATGAACAATCTAACAATTATGGTAGCCAACCAAACTAACAGTTTTCATTAACTTTTCATTTTTTTTGCAAGTAACAATCTGAAGTGGATACATTCCATGCGAAGCATAACAAAAACAGTTAAGCAAAATACATATCGAAACAGAATTTTTGCAATATTAACTTCAAAGAAATATTGCAACATAGCTCATATCAGCCAATCTTTTAGTAATTGCTTACACGTGAGCACACCAGTTAAATGGTTTCTCCATCTCCACAATTCCAAAGACATCACACCTAATTTACAAGATCATGTCAAACTTACAACTTACAAACCCAAACACATTACTTCTACTGCAGAACATTAAAAGGTCTACAAATAGAGCAAATGTGTAATACAAATTTCCCCTATTCCATGTCTTTGTCAGTTTATAGAAACCTAGAGTTTACCTTCACAAACCCCACCAGTACTCAAAACTATCTTTTGCAACTTGATGGGGTACTGGTACAAACGGGTTAAACTGCTTCAACCAGAGTGATAATAATTGCTCGAAATACAACAACAAAGAATTACCTAACAACAATCAAGATTACAGTATTCCAATCTCCTACTAGTCAATTCATTACAAGCCCCAACTCCATATACTCAAGGCAACATTTTTTAAGATATTCAAGACGCTGGAGCGCTGGAAACTGTTGCAGTTTTCAACTTTTCATCCAGCAAGATTATAATATCCAAAATAAGACACAAAGAACTATACAACAACAAATAGCCGTCAAGGCAACCATAGAATTACGCAGCGAAAGAGGGCCGGAGGCGAAGTTAAAAAATGACTAGACTAGAGAGCAGTGGTAGAAAAGCAACAGAAGAAGAAGAAGAAGAAGAAGAAAAAGAAGAAGGAGGAGGAGGAGGAGGAGGAGGAGGAGGAAGAAAGAAAAGAAGGTGTGTAACATTTGGAGTACGTACTGACCTTGATTGTTACTCCCAGTAGATAGACGATTGATTAGTTGCATAGCAGCTTGTTGTGTAGAGGAAGTTTCTCCAAGAATGGGATATTTTATTTTTTAACAAAAGTAAAAAGGAATTCTTTTACCATAAGATAAGTCTTCTAACACATTGACCAATGATATTTTATTTTTTGAATTCTTTTACCATAAGGTAAGTCTTCTAACAAAAGTAAAAAGGAAAGTTTATTTGCTACATTGTCGCCTTTATAAATATTTATAGCAAATATTCAATTTCATGTCTAACTTTTTAATAAAGTTAAAAAAAAACCAACAAATTAAATAATTGTTAAGAATAGTAGAAGCGCGGTTCAATACCGAATAATGCACTTTTTGCAAGGATATAATATTTCATTTCCTTGGGAAGCTTGTCCAAATGCCTTATCAAAGAAATTATCCGCTCTACGGATATACTAATCCGTCCATCTCAAAAGATTCATCCAACTTTTATCTACATTATCCATGGAAATCCTATACAACAAAAGTAAATCTCCAAAATTAACTCAATAAAACAAGGTACATACTAATTTGACATTGACCAAAGTTTAAAGGGGATGAACTCAAAGAGTTAAAAATAGTAAAACAAGTTTTTCATTAAGAAAGAATTATAAAACAAACTCCAGATAACATTGTAGAGTGCACATTAAGTACAAATTAGTTTTCTTAAATTTGCTTTAGCAATTCTTATCAATCTCCTTCTACCTCCCATTCAAAAGTTCCATCTATTTTAGAATATCTCATTGTTACAAGCCACACATTAGATCTAAACAGCACATTCAAATGAAAGTTTTAACTTGTTGCTATATTATTGCGATTCTCTTTGGATTACTTAGAAAAAGCTTTCTAAAATGTTAGGTGCGTTGTCTTACAGTTAACCATATTTTTATCAGCACGGAGTAGACAATACATATCTACAACTTACTCAAGCTGTCAAGCATAGAAAAAACAGAACAAGCCCGATAGCAATCTCCTGGTATATCCCATTCAAAAATTTCAACTTTTCTAGAGCATCTCACTGTTTCACATAATTACAGATTATAGCCAACCAGCACATTCAAATGAAAAGCTAATAAATAAGAGGGCAAATCCAACAACGGAGAAACAAGAGTACACATGAAGTACAAATAATTGTTATTTAATTGCTTTTATCAATCTTCTACTACATCCTATTCAAAAATTCCAACTTCTTTAGAATATCTCACTGTTATCACATATTAGATCTACGCACACTCATTATATAGAGCTTTATTTCACATATATTAAATGGGATAAAATTTAGAATAGAATTCATAAGCTCCATTTGAATTAATGAACTTAAGAAAGCGTGTCCAAAAAATTTAGAATTAACCTCTGCAAGAAGTAATATAATCTTGGCTTGTACAGGTACTTATGATTGAAGAGTTCTCTGAATATCCTGAAATTGAGAAAATTTGGTAAAACACTAAAGATTACGAGAGGTATTAATTTATATGATTACAGAAATCTCAATTAGTTTTTGATTTGAAGATTGAAAAACTAGACAAATAGCAGTACAACCACCAAAATATGAGTTTTTAGTCATTTCCTACTGTTATGGAAGCTTGTCAATGCTATAAGATTGTCACGCCCCGAACCTGGGAGCGAGACCGGTACCCGGTGCCTCACCTATCCTTGCGTACTAACTTGCGACTAAGGGAATCTGAACATATAATGTCATACTTTGGCCATGGGCCACATTGCAAGACAATTTGCGAAGCAAAATATAAAACTGAATGGATACCAAAGCCGACTAAACATCAATATAAAGCTGGACTGGCAAGACCGCCATAACTACTACAGCTGACAAACCATCAAAATATACATACAAGGCCTACAAGCCCAACATACTGTACTAACTGACAGGTTATGTCTACAAGCCTATACTAATGGATGTACCGTGATCGGAACAGGGTCCCGACCTACCCATAACCTATATACATAAAACTTGGAAGAACATGGAGCTTACCAATAAAGCTGAACTCGGGCAACACTTACTAAGGAGCTCTACCTGCCTATCTATCTGAACCTGCACGCATGAAATGTAGCATCCCCGGAGAAAGGGACGTTAGTAAGAAATAATGTACCGAGTATGTAAGGCAACAGAATAACTGAAAGCTGAAATTGAGCTGAAAATATAATAACTGAAAGTAACTGAGAGTTAAAGGTAATCTGAAGATATGTTTACCTGCTGATACTGACTCAACTCTCTCAATATAGAACGTAAAATAGTTGTCCGACCCTATAAGGCTCGGTATATATATATAACTGCTCTGCCGTAGTAAGCTCCTTCATAGGCGCTCGGTCATACTAGGCTCTGTATCTCTGCCAATTGGGCTCGCTCAAAGGCGCTCGATGTGATGATCCAAAATATCATCTTTAAATTTAATAATTAATTCTGTATTCTAATACCTTAAAAAGTACTATTTGTCACTCTTCGACTTGCGTGCGAAGTCCTTAAAATTTTTCAGAATATTTTTATGTGAAAAATAGATTAAACTGTGAACTAGAGCCTTACAACTCAACTGAGTTGATTTTGGTCAATAGTTTGAGCAAACGGACCCAGATTAGTGTTTTGACAGTTTCGATAGGTCCGTATTGTGATTTGAAACTTTGGCGTATGCCCGAAATTTAATTTGGAGGTCCCTAGCTCAAGTTATGACCATTTAACGGGAAACTAGTAATTGAAAGGCTAAAGATTTCCAAGTTTAACCACGGGGTAGACTTTTTGATATCGGAGTCAGAATCCAGTTTCAAAAATTTTTATAGCTCCGTTATGTCATTTTTGACTTGTGTGAAAATTTTGAGGTCAATCGGACTTGATTCGATAGGTTTGGGCATCGAATGTAGAAGTTGGAAATTTCATAAGATTAAAGTTTCAAGTGAGTTCGCATAAGACCTAACTTCAAATGAGCATAACTATCATGATACGAAGTTGTATATGGTAAATTACCTATCTAATGAATGATATTTGAGTCTAGTTTCTAACACTTTAAACCGTTCATCTTTTGGACATTCCTACAAAAATTTATTACTGCATTACCAAACGCTGGAAATATGCGATTCTGCGACCACTATGCGACCATTATGCGACCGCAAACTGGTTGCAAAATGGTTCAGAACAGCCCAGTTATGGGCATCGATTTGTACGATTATTTTGCGACCTGCACACCAATTGTGCGGTCCATTATGCGACCGCATACCTGTTTTCGGAGGGATAATTTTTCTATTTTCATAACCCGATCCCATTTTAATAAACAGGCTTTGGGGTTTATTTTGGGGCAATTATCTGAGGTTTTTTAGAGAGAAGTGAGAGTGTTCTAGAGAGAGAAAGTAGATAAAGTATTTTGTTCATCAAGATTTTGTCCAAACTTTGAAATCCAACAAGAAATCCCTCAAGTTTTTCATCAAAAAGGTAAGGTTCTAACCCCTAATCTTCAATTTCGAGTTTGGGTAATGATGAGTGATTAAGAGTATGATTCTTGGGGTAAGTGTTCCTTATCCTATATTGATTATATTTTATGATTCCATACTCATTTACATCATGAATCCGTGAATTTAGGGAAGAAAATTCAGATTTTTATAAAATCTTCCAAAAACGAGAATTTAAGATTTGAAGGTCCATTTGAAATCGGAATTGGATAATTTTTGTATGGTTGAACTCGTAGCGGAACGGGTGTTCGAATTTCGTGAGTTTTTTCAAGATTTGAGATATGGGTCCTACTGTCGAATATTTAAATAAATTTCGAATTTTATCCGAAAAATAATTAAATTCATAAGGAATTAATTCCTATGATTCGTATTGAGTATATCAAATTGTTTATGAATAGATTTGAAGCTTTTGAAGATAAATTTAAAAGGAAAATCTTTAGTCGGGTAATTGATTGGAATTTGTAAAGCGAGGTAAATGTCGTTGTTAACCTTGACTTGAGGGAATAGAACCTTTAAATTATTTGTTATGTGAAATGTATGTGAACGACGTATAGGCGAGGTGACGAGTGTCTATACGTCGTCAAATTAATTGTTTGCCTACTTACTTGAAGAATCATAAATTATTTTAAATCATGAATTAATTGTTATAATAATTATTTCTCTCCTATTCTTTGTCTAATATTAATTCTTGAATTCTTGCATTAATTGTTACATGCTATTTGAATCATGTGTCTTAATTGTTATTTGAAATTTAGCATATTAAACATTAAACTGTCTATTTTCTCTCGGATTTCTATAATAACTTGCTATTTGTCATTGTTTGTTTTATAATTAAATCATAAATATTGTATGTTTGTTGTCATATAATTTTATATTAATTGTTGCATTTATTGGGGAAATTACTTCTATAAGAATTAGTAAATGAATATATTGGAGGAGCGGGTTGCACACCGCAACAACATTGAATTGGTAAATGAATATATTGGAGGATCGGTTTGCACGCCGCAACAGACTTATTAAAAAGTCCATATTGGAGGATTGGGTTGCACGCCGCAACAGACTTATTTAAAAGTCAGTATTGGGTGGTCGGATTACACGCCGCAACAAACTTATTTAAAAGTCTATATATACTGTATTGAAATAAATATATGACAAACTTGATTAAAAGTAATATATTGGGAGAGCGGGTTGCACGCTGCAACAAAATTGAATGTGAATATATTGTGAGAGCTGGTTGCACGCTGCAACAGAATTGATGGAATGATAATTGGTTATGACTACTGAATTGGCTTCAATTATTATAAATGAGTTACCTGATTTATTTTTATTATTTGTTGTTATGACTAATATTGCGTACAAGTTAATGTAAGTGAACCGCCTTAGCCTCGTTACTACTTCGTCGAGGTTAGGCTCAGCACTTACCAGTACATGGGGTCGGTTGTTCTGATACTACACTCTACACTTCTTGTGCAGATTTCGGAGTTGGTCCTAGTGGCGTACCATAGACTTGCTCGGATTTCAGCTAGCAGAGGAGACTTGAGATATAACTGCACGACGTGTGCAATTCTGAAGTCCCCGTCTATTTTATTTTAGTTGTGTGTTTGTTTCCAGATAGCTTTATTTTATTCAGACCTTTATTTGTATTATTCTAGAAGGCCGTGTACTTGTGACACCAATTCTGGGATGGTATTTAGACACCGTTGTTTATTTATGGATTATTCACTACGTTTCAGACTTTACTTCCTCATTTGCTTCTTTATAATTAATAAATTTAAAAATTATTTTAAAATAGATAATATTATTCTAACGCTGGTTTTCCTAGCAAGTGAAATGTTAGGCGCCATCACGGTCCGAAGGTGGAAATTTCGGATCATGACACTCGACCACACTAGGCTCGGTATATAACTTACCATCTGATCAAAGGTTGCCCAATAGGGGCCTGCCCATTGATTATAGCTTGATGGTGATGAAAATACTGTAATACAGTATATATATAGACCCTCTGCTCTCTTGACTGGAAGAAGACAATATTTAACTGAATATAAAGTCCCGATAAGGAGAATACTGTAATTTATGAGACTAGGATAATGTATATAAATTCGGGAGTATGAACTTCTCTTTATGCCTCGTTATCAAACACATGTAATTATGAGATCATGTCAAAATGAAGGAAGGGCTTAGCCTTAACATACCTGGAGTAGGGAAAAATCTGTATGATATTCTTGAGAAGGATTACACCGTACTCCCTTAGAACGAAAAATCTCGTTGCTATTATAATATGGAGTCTTGTATGAATTTCCAAATCCCCTCACCTTCGTTCTTGGCTTTGCATTTCTGTATAACTCCCTTATGAAATGGAGTTTGATATTAATTCAAGATAAGTGTAAGGATGATTATCGTTCTTGGCTTTGCATTCCGTATAACTCTCTTACCAAATGAAGTTTGGTATTAATTCAAGATATGTGTAGGGATGAGTATTATTCTTGGCTTTGCATTCTGTATAACTTCCTTACCAAATGAAGTTTGGTATTAATTAAAGATATGTGTAGGGATGAGTATTATGATTTCTCTTTCTACGTGTTTGCAAGGAGTGGATTAGGATATTATCCATATGTCCTCTTAATTCAATGGTCTAAAGTCAAGAGTCACTTACTTGCTGCCACGTGAGGGGGGGCTTTGTCCCCACCTACAATTATCCACAAATCCTTAATTACATTGTTAATCTCCCATTAAACCAATAATTAATCAATTACCCACATAATTAAAAATTATCTCAAATTACTTAAAATACTACTTATTTTTAATACACTTTATACATCATACTATCATAGTCATATGGTACCTTGTATGGCACTAGTCCATAATACGGGGTATTATAACTTGGACCGTATTTTATCCCAAATTGCCAAACTTAGACGAAACTCATTTTCTTCTATTTTCTTACCCTCTCTCCTTCACGAATTTATTCATCACGTATTTGAAATAGCATAATGCTTATAATCCCAAAATAACCTCATTCTCGAACTTACGGCGATTAAGTTACGACAAAACTTTAACGTATGAAAACACGAGACGTAACATCCTTCCCCATTTGGAAACATTCGTCCTCGAATGTTTATTCTTAGAGACTTTGGGAAACTTTTTCCAGAGTCTCCTCCGTACACTAGATTAAAATAAACCTGTACGCAACCAGAAAACATACTATACATGCCACATATGGCCAATGTCTACAGATAGCATCACTTGGTCTCACACAGCTGTCAATTATAAATTCCGAAAGTCAAAAAACAAGAGCTTACCTGATGACCTACTAGCCTGAATAGAGTTGTGCTGAGGAATCCCACCTCGAGCCATATCTTCAGTTTGAAATAGGTGGGGGTATTTAGACTTCATTTCTTCTTCCGCTTCCCACGTCATCTCTTCTAGATTCTTGCTTCTCCATAAAACCTTCACGGAGGCTACCTTCTTATTCCGTAGCTTGCGGATTTGTCGGTCTAGGATGCCAACCGAAATTTCCTCGTATGACAAGTCCTCCGTAATTTGTACATCATCCGTGGCCACCACTCAGGTAGGATCGCCAATGCACTTTTGTAACATCGATACGTGAAAAACCGGATGGACAGACTCCAATTCCAAGGGAAATTCTAACGCATAAGCTACTTGGCCCATTCTATAAATGATCCTATAAGGCCCAATATACCATGGTCTAAGTTTTTCTTTCTTTCCAAACCTCATCATGCCCTTCATAGGTGACACCTTTAAGAATACCCAGTCATTAACCCCGAACTCTAAGTCTCGTCGTCGCACGCCAGAATATGACTTTTGACGACTCTGGGCTGTCAACACTCGCTGCCGTATAAGCTTTACTTTCTCTACGGCTTGCTGAACTAGGTCTGGCCTATGTAACCTAGATTCTCCAACATCAAACCACCCTATAGGAGATCTGCACTTACGCCCATACAACGCATCGTACGAAGCCATCTGGATACTGAAGTGGTAACTGTTAGTATATGCAAACTCGATAAGAGGTAAATGTTCATCCCAACTTCTTTTAAAATCTAACACACATGCTCGTAATATATCCTAGAGAATCTGAATTGTGTGCTCAGCTTTTCCATCAGTCTGTAGATGAAAAACTGTGCTGAGATTCACCTGACTCCCTCGACCTTTCTGAAATGACCTCCAAAAATATGCTGTAAAATAGGACCCACTGTCAGATATAATAGATATTAGTACTCCGTGTAGTCGCACTATCTCCTTAATATATAACTTTGCATCGTCTCATGTTGTATATGTAGATCTGACCAGTAGGAAATGAGCTGATTTCATGAGCCTATCGATTATCACCTATATGGAATCGAACTTACGATGAGAACGAGGTAAACCAGTGATAAAGTCCATGTTTATCGCCTCCCATTTCCACGTCGGGATCTCTATAGTCTGCATTAGCCCTCCGGGCTTCTGTTGCTCTACATTCACCTGCTAGCAACTAGGACACTAAGCGACATACTCAGCAATGTTATTCTTCATATCGTTCAACCAGTACACATCATTAATGTCATGATACATCTTTGTCGACCCAGGATGCATGGAGTACCACGAATAATATGACTCTGACATAATCCTTTCTCATATCCCTGCTACATCTGGAACACACAAACGACCCCTATATCTGAAAACCCTATCTCCCTTGAGCTCTAATAACGGCTTCTTCTCCTGCGAAACTCTCTCTCTCAACTTGACCAACTCTGGTTCCTCGTATTTCCTATCCTTTACTTCAGCTATGAGAGATGATTTTGCAGTATTTTGGAGTACAACTCTACCATCGCTAGAGTCTACTAACCGAAAACCCAAACAAGCCAATCGATTAATCTCTCTAGTTAATTGTCTTTTCTCGGCCTCTACATGTGCTAAACTACCCATAGATCGGCGACTTAAGGCATATGCTACAACATTAGCTTTTCTTGGATGGTAGAGAATGTTAACATCGTAATCTTTCAATAACTCAAGCCATCGCCTATGTCGCAAATTCAATTACTTTTGCTTGAAGATATATTGCAAGCTTTATGATATGTGAATATATCAACATGAACACCATATAAATAATGCCGCCATATCTTAAGTGCATGGACAACCACAACTAACTTGAGGTCGTGGGTCGGATAATTCCGCTCGTGCTTCCTTAACTGCCTTGAAGCATACACAATTACTTTCCCATGTTGCATCAGGACACATCCAAACCCGACACCTGAGGCATCACAATACATGGCATAACTATCTGGACCCTCTGGAAGTGCAAGAACTGGCGCTGAGGTCAACCTGTTCTTAAGCTCCTGGAAACTCTGCTCGCAAGCCTCCATCCATTGAAACTTAGTTTCTTTCTGCGTCAACTTCATTAATGGTGCCTAAAGGGAAGAAAAACCCTCTATGAATATCTAGTAGTATCCTGCTAAACCTAGAAAGCTACGAACCTCTATCGGAGTGGTAGGTCTAGGCCAGGATTTCACAGCCTCAATCTTCTGCGTGTCTACCTTTATACCTCCATCGGATACAATGTGTCCCAAGAATGCTACACATTTCAACCAGAACTCACATTTAGAAAACTTAGCATACAATTTACTATCACGGAGGGTTTGGAGTACCGCTCGCAGGTGGTCCGCATGCTCATCCTCTGAACATGAATAAACTAAAATATCATTAATAAATACTATCACGAACATATCTAAAAATGCCCAGAATAGGCTATTCACCAAGTCCATAAATACGGCAGGTGCATTTGTCAACCCGAAGGACATGACAAGGAACATGAAGTGGCCATATCAGGTCCTGAAGGCTGTCTTGGGAAATCTTTCTCCCGAACTCTGACCTGGTGGTACCCCGACCTCAAATCTATCTTTGAAAAGCATCTAGCTCCCGGCAACTGATCAAACAAGTCATCTATCCTTGGAAATGGATACTTATTCTTAATAGTTACCTTGTTCAGTTGCCTATAATCGATACACATCCTCAACGAGCCATCTTTCTTCCGTACAAAGAGTACCGGTGCACCCCAAGGTGAAGTACTGGGACTGATGAAATCTTTCTCCAAAAAATCTTTTAACTGCTCCTTCAACTCCTTCAATTAGGAAGGTGCCATTCTATACGAAGGGATGCATATTGGTTGAGTTCCCGGAAGCAAATCGATGCCAAAATCAATCTCTCGCTCTGGAGGAATACTTGGAAGTTCATCTGGAAATACATCTGCGTACACTTTGACTACTGGAATAGATTGAAGTGCAGGTATCTCAGCATATGCATCTCTAACTCCCACAATATGATAAATGCACCCTTTGACGATCATTTTCCTTGCCTTCAGAGAGGAAATAAACCTACCTCTGGGTGTCGCTGTATTACCTACCCATTCAAGGACTGGCTCACTCGGAAAATGAAATCTAGCTGTCTTTGCTCGACAATCAACTATGCCATAACAAGCTACCAACCAGTCCATGCCCATGATAGCATCAAAATCCAACATTTCTAGCTCAACTAGGTCGGCTGAGGTCTGACAACCTCAAAGTGACACCGTACAACCTCGGTAAACCCGTCTAGCCAGTGTAGATACCCCAAAAGGAACACTTAGTATTTCAAGCACTATACCAAACTTCCCTACGACAAATGGGGTAATACACGATAAAGTAGATCCTGGGTCTATCAAGGCATAAGCATCGTGAGAGAAAATAGTCAACATACCTGTCACAACATCTGGTGAAGACTCCTGGTCCTATCGACCCGCTAAAGCATAGATACGATTATGGTTACCACCTGAACTAGAACCTCTACCTCTGCCCCGACCTCTACCAGACAAAGACCAAGACTCGCGCCCTGAAGGATGCACAGACATAGATGATCCTGTTGTTGAATTCGCTGGTTATGCCATACCCCCAGAATCTCTATTTGGGCAATCTCGCATCATATGCCCCGGACGTCCACATGTATAACAAGCATCGGAACCAGCTCGGCATTTGCCCAAGTGTCCTCTACAACAGATGTCACACCGCGGTAGAAATGGCCATGTCTGACCTTAACCTCGATGTTGCTGCAAACCCGACACTCGGGAACTTTCACCTGGTCCAGACTAAGTATAGCGGTCATACCTATAACCATGTAACTGAGGTGGCGTAGGCCTAGGTGGCCGTTCGAAGTATTGGGGCCTATAACTGCCCTAAGACTGCTCCTGAGACCTGGCAAATCTTATCCTCTTACGCTGCCCTGACTCAGTCCTCTTTGTACCCTGCTGCCGATGCCTACCCCTTTCTATATTATGGGCGAATGACTGAATCCGGGAAATATCCATACTATCCTGCAATGGAGCAGTGGCACATGCCTCGGTCAACTCTGGGGTCATTCCTGCTATAAACCTGTGGATCATGTCCCACATAGTAGCAACAATGGATGGTGCATATCTGGCCAATGAGTCAAAACAGAGACTATACTCTCGAACACTCATATTGCCCTGCTTGAGGGCTAGAAATAGATCGATTCGAGCTTGTCAGATCTCCCACGGTAAGTACTGGTCAAGGAAGACATCCAAAATATTCTCCAAAATAGCTGGAGGTGCATCACATCCCCTGTACCACTCACATCCCTCGTACCAAAGGATGGCTATATCTCGAAGTCGAAAAGCTGCTAGCTCAACTGCCACTTTCTCCGTGGCATGCATAACCCGAAAGATACTGTAAAGTTGATCTATGAATTCCTGCGGGTCCTTCCTTTGATCTATCCCCGTGAACTCCAGCGGACTCAAACCAATAAACTCTCGGACCTTTGAACTCCCAGACCCCTCAGAAGATCCTGCACTAGCGGATGCCCTAACTTGTTGCTGGGTAGCTACCAACTGTGTCAACAAATGCACCGTACTCCTCAAGTCTTGGTCCGATAGAAGCGGAGGGGGAACTGAATGTGCGGTCTCTCTAGGAATCTCCTCAGGTGGTGGAGGAGCCGGTAATGCCTGGGTAGGGGTCTCTTCCTGGGCCTCCTATTGGGCCCCATCTATTGGGGGTACCCTGCTGGTCCCATCACCTACTCCTATATATCTCCTCTGACTAGCCGTAGTCTTCCTAGTCACCGTCATCTGTGCATGAAAATGCCAACATGTAAGTTTAACACAAATTTCCTATAACTTAGTTCTATATCACGATTTAGATTTGAAAGAACGGTAACCATCTCCTAAATACCCTGTAGTCCCCTGCTTATATAATGTGGTGCACAACACATCTATAAAGAAGACCCTACTAGACACGGCTTGTAGACTCCCTAGGATAGAACTACTCTGATACCACTTTTTTTATGCCCCTAACCTGGGGGGCGAGACCGGCACTCGGTGCCTCATCTATCCTTGCGTACCAACTTGCGACTAAGGGAATCTGAACATATAATGTCATGCTTTGTCCATGGGCCACATTGCAAGACAATTTGAGAAGCAAAATATAAAAATGAATGGATACCAAAGCTGACTAAACATCAATATAAAGCTGGGCAGGCAAGGCCGTCATAACTACTACAACTGACAAACCAACAAAATATACATACAAGGCCTACAAGCCCAACATACTGCATTAACTGACACATTATGTCTACAAGCCTCTACTGATGGATGTCTACAAGCCTCTACAGGGCCCCGACCTGCCCATAACATATATACATATATACACAAGACGTACACAAAATCTCTAGACCCGGCAACTCCGAAGGACGTGGAGCTTACCAATAAAGCTGAACTCCGCAAATACCTACTGAGGAGGTCTACCCGCCTGTATGTATGAACCTGCACGCATGAAATGCAGTGTCCCCAGAGAAAGGGACGTTAGTAAAAAATAATGTACCGAGTATGTAAAGCAACAGAATAACTGAAAGCTGAAACTGAACTGATAATATAATAACTGAATGTAATTGGGAGTTAAAGGTAATCTAAAGATATGCTTACCTACTGATACTAACTCAACTCTTTCAATATAGTAAGTAAAATAGTTGTCCGGCCTATAAGGCTAGGTATATATATATAACTGCTTTGCCGTAGTAAGCTCCCTCATAGGTGCTCGGCCATACTAGGCTCTGTATCTCGGCCAACTGGGCTCGCTCATAGGCGCTCGACCACAGTAAACTCGATATAAAACTTACCATTTGATCAGAGGTTGCCCAATAGGGGCCTGCCCATCGATTATAGCTCGATATATATATATATATATATATATATATATATATATAGACCCTCTGCTCTCTTGACTGGAAGAAGATAATATTTAACTGAATATAAAGTTTCGATAATGAGAATACTGTTATTTATGAGACTAGAATAATGTATATAAATTCGGGAGTATGAACTTCTCTTTATGCCTCGTTATCAAACACATGTAATTACAAGATCATGCCAAAATAAAGAAAGTGATTAGCCTTAACATAGCTGGTGTAGGGATAATTCCGTATGATATTCTTGAGAAGGATTTTAACATACTCCCTTAGAACCGAATAATCCCGTTGCTATTATAATATGGAGTCTCGTAAAAATTTACAAATCCCCTCACCTTTGTTTTTGGCTTTGCATTTCTGTATAACTCCCTTACCAAATGGAGTTTGATATTAATTCAAGATAAGTGTAGGGATGATTATCGTTTTTGGCTTTGCATTCTGTATAACTCCCTTACCAAATGAAGTTTAGTATTAATTCAAGAATCAACATCGACTTTTTCCTTAGCTACCAGCAGTAATTTCTCCTCAGCTACCAACAACGATTTCTTCCCACACAACCACTAAATGAAGAATCAAATCAAGTAAAAGAAGATTCAAAACAATATCATCTAAGAAACTATAACATAGGACAACAACAATAACATAGCCAGTATAGTCTTACAAGTGGGCTCTGGAGAAGGTAGTATATTTGCAAACTTTACCCCTACCTGGAGAGTTAGAGAGATTGTTTCTGATAGACCCTCGGCATATCAAACCTCTTACAATTATATAAAATATCCCAATTTATTTTCAAACAAAGAGAAACTATATAATATGTCCCCTCAAGAGAGATTGATATGAACTACTTATTGAACATGCTTAAGGTTTTTCTTATAGTCGCCGTGAAGAGGTTATACTCATTAAAATCTAAATAAATTAAAACAGTTCAACCAAAAAGTTGCATAACCAGCTTATTGTTTCCTTAATTTTTCTTTTTAATTGAGTGCATAAGTCATAACCATCATTTATGTCTGCAAGAAACATACTCGCAGTTGAAGCAGAAGAATATTTTCCCTCCCTCTCTTCTGTAAGGCAAAATTTCAACTTTCTTAAGGTATTCAAATTCATGCTCGTACATACAGCAAAATCATATATGTAAGAATGGGTAATGGATAGTATTGACAAAGCAGAAGCTAAGTGTATATTCCGTAGGTATAAGCTTTTTCCTTAGCAGGATTACAAGAGCTAATATTAGAAGAGTAAAACTTAAAACCAAAACCAGGGTATCCTTTAAGAAAGAAGCCAAGAAGTAATGTTCTGGGCTTCAACCCCAGCAGGTTTTCAGATCTTTCCAATTATGGTGCCTATTGTTTTATCACATAATCCATAGAAAACTACCTGATTGATATGACTATATAGCATCATTCAAGATGCAGGATTCTCCCAAAAATGAAAAAAAGGAGAACACTCTGCCTAAGTAAGGAGTCCCTCCGAGACATGGTGCAGAGTCACTTCACTTGAAAACGAACAAATTAAGGGCAATCAATACTTTAAATTATAAATAATTTATTTGATTTTTTTCTATGGAATCATTTATTATAATAATTGTAAACTAAACATCTTATAGGTCCTAAACCAAGGGATATGTGTATATAATTCTAACATATAGCTTCAATATGATTATGTTCCGTTGAGAGCTGAAGCCAGTAGTGGATGTCTGGCATTAAAGAAGTAACAGGTGTAAAATGTCAAGCCAAGAAAATGAGGAGTTAGGTCACGACCCCAAATCTCTGGTCGTGATGACACCTAACTCAACCAGCTAGGTAAGTTAATTAACCACTAATCAATTCCAATAACAATTAATAAAGCGATTTAAGGAAAGAAATATTTGAATTTTATACATTCCCCAAGGACTGGTAGTAAGAATCATGAGCTTTTAAGAATATAGTTTACAAAGCGAAAATGAAGTAAATACATCGTCTGTTTGAAATAAACATTAACAGAGTTTTATAGATCTAAGGCTACCATAAACCAGAGGCAGCTACAACCGGGACGCAGGTACATCTTCAAATCCATCTCCCATTGAACACAACAACATCAGTAATCAGTATCTGCACGCAAGGTTTAGAAGTGTAGTATGAGTACAACCGACCCCATGTACTCAATAAGTAACAAACCTAACCTTAGGTTGAAAGTAGTGACGAGCTAACACAAAGGCCGGGTCCAGCACCAATATTCTACAACAGTTCATAACAGCATAGTACAAGTAACAAAAGAGCTATCTCCGAAATAAAATACTCAGTTCGTTCACTGTTCCATAAAAATAGGCAGTTCTTTTCAAGTATCTCAGTGAAAACCCAAATCTTTTAGTGAAAGCCAAATACAAGTAAGTTTGAAAACAGTGATTTTTTCCAAAATCTTTTCAATAATAAGTAAGATGTTTCATTTTTCAGATAGCATGAGGAAAGTACGTCTTTATGCCTACATGTCAAGATACAGGTAAAATTATAAATGTCCCAAAATTGGGTAGTAGAAGGAAATACATCTATATGCATGTATCTCAAGTACGCATATCAAATGCCATGCATCTCGATGATGAGCTCGTATACTCACACTCTCATAGTACTCAATCTCATTGTCTGGCATCCTCTCTCACTATGCTCAATGCTCAGCACACTTAATCACTCAGCGTTGTACAATACTCGTTGTGGTGTGCACCCCATCCATATATTTTTAGTTGACTGCGCTTACTAGGGGTGTGTAGACTTCGGAGGGGCTCCTACAGCCCAAGCGCTATAATCCGCACGGACAACTCACTTGCTGCACGGACAACTCACGTGCCATAATATCAATATCTGGATCCGCACGGATAACTCACGTGCTATAGTATCAATATCTGGATGCGTACGGATAACTCACGTGATGTAGGGACTACTCACGTACTATAGTATCAATATCTAGATCCGCACGGACAACTCACGTGCTATAGTATCAATATCCTCACAAACAGGCCCCCGGCCTCACTCAGTCATCAATCTCTCCAATCTCACTCACAGGCTCACAATGTCATGAAACTAGCCCGACAGCAATGAAATAATACATCAATAAACAACAACTGAGACTGAGATATTATATAAATGCATGAATATGACTGAGTACTATATATCAATAAAATCAGTGAGATGACAGCAAGAAACGACCACTATGGGTCCTAACAGTATCAGCATAAAGCCTAAACATGATATTTAGCATAATTGACAACTCAGTTACTATATCACATGGTGATAACACAGATATCAACATAATATGGCCACTATACAGTGCCATGGAAACAACAGAGTCACAATTCACAGGGTGCACGCCCACACGCCCGTCACCTAGCATGTGCGTCACCTCAATACCAATCACATAACACGTAATTCGGGGTTTCCTACCCTCAGCTCTAAGATTAGACGAGTTACTTGCCTCGTACAAGCCAATGTCAAATGCCGAGCAAGCCAAACGACGCTCCAAAGATGCCAACCCGCACGTTTCGACCTCCGAATGGCCGAAACTAACCAAAAACAAGTCAAGTACATCAAACATTGCTAAAAGAACCAATCTCGATCGAAAAAAATCAAACGTTGAATCAAAACTCCAAAACCGGCCAAAAGCCCAACCCAGGCCCGCGCCTCGAAACCCGACAGAATTTACAAAATCCAACAACCCATTCAATTACAAGTCCAACCATACTAGTTTCACTCAAATCCGACTCTAATTCGATATTCAAAACTCAAAAATTCACATTATGAAACTTTAGGCCAAAACCCCCAAGTTCCTCTTTAAAATTCACAATCCAATTACCAAAAATGAAGATAGATTAAGGAAATATAACCAAAACCGAGAAAAAAACACTTATCCTAGTCCACAAGATGAAAATTTCTCTAAGAATCGCCTCAATCCGAGCTTGGAAGAGTTAAAATGAAGCCAAAATCGCGAACCCTTGTATTTATCATTCTGCCCAGCACTTTCGCACCTGCGGCACATTAGCCGCTTCTGCGGCATCGCATTTGCGACCAAAACACGCTTCTGCGGAGAAGCACTGTTGGTCTGCCTTCACACTTGCGGTAAAAACTCAGTTGTTGCGCACACGCATGTGCGAGCCCATCTTGCGCTCCTGCGTTTAAGTTTGTTCCTACACATCTCGCACCACATCTGCACCTTCGCAGATGCGAATAAATCCTCTGCTTCTGTGGGCTCCTGCTCCCAGCGACACCTTCCCTCCTGCAACTCCTTTGTCGCTTCTGCGACCATCGCACCTGCGCAAAGCCAGTCGCAGGTGCGATCACACCAGAACCAGCAGCCTTCAGCAATGCACTATGCAATGAAAGTGATCTGAACCTCGTCTGAAACTCATCCGAGCCACTCGGGACCCCGGCCGAATATATCAACAAGTCCAAAACATAACACGGACCTACGCGAGTCCTTAAATCACACATAACAACAGCGCCGAATAATACCTCAACTCGAAATCAATGAACTTTGAAACTTCAAACTTTCACAACTGATGCTGAAACCTATCAAATCACGTCCGATTCACCTCAAATTTTGTACACAAGTCATATTCGACATTACGAACCTGCTCCAACTTCCGGAATTGTAATCCGACCCCAATATCAAAAAGTCCACTCCCTGTCAAACTCTCCAAAATTTCAACTTTCGCCATTTCGAACCAAATTCAACCACGGACCTCCATATCACAATTCGGACGCGCTCCTAAGTCCAAAATCACCCAATAGAGCTAACAGAACCATCAAAATACCAATTTGATGTCAAATGCTAAAAAGTCAAATTTTGTCAACTCTTTTAAATTTAGGGCTCCCTAGTTTAGAGTCATTCTTCCAAATCAGTCTCAAATAACTTGAAAATCAAAACTAATGATTCACACAAATCAAAATACATCATACGGAGCTACTCACGCCCGTAAACTACCGAGCGAAGTACAAATGCTCAAAAAGACCAGTTGGGTCGTTACATTCTCCCCCACTTAAACATACGTTCGTCCCCGAACGTGTCTAGAGTTGTTCTCAAAGCCATCAAACCACTGTATAACCTTGACATGCACATACTCGGGGGTGATCCTACGTCACCCTATCCCATACAGGTCCGATAACACAACATAACTGATATTTCTCAATTCGACCTAGCCCACAAGCCTTAGAATCTAACTATTAACATCCGAAATTTCTTATAAGATCTGAATCTCGCAACCTACACCATGTATAATCTGAACAAGCTGTACCAAGCCGCAACCATAACTCAAGATACAATCGCATGATATATCACATAACACAGATACTCGAAGCAATGATTTCTAATCACAGTAGCTGCTCAAAACAACCCAATGCCGGTAATAAACCTCATATCCAACAAGACTCCATTCTGAAACCTTCGTACACTACCGATGATGAAAGGAACACGCTGAAACTCATAACCATTCATCAGATCAACTAGTCATGGAACTCCCTCTCCTTCGACAAGAACTATAGCAAATTTTAAGCCGACTTTCGATATTATCCTTCCAACCATGCTGTAATTTATTCCGATAGTATCCATTCTAGGTCCAATGACCTCATCTCATCCAACACGACCACTCTAGTAACATGACAAATCAATACAATCTAAAGCCATAACCCGTACAATCCGTGCACTAATAAGCAACATTTCCAAATATACTCAATCCTGGAAAGAATGACTCAGACGAGAGAACTGTCCCGCAAGCTCAACAAGTACCACCACAACGCAATGCTAAGAACCTATCACATACGGTAGAACCAAAACACATGAATCTATCACAAGGGATAATATCTCAACATAACTCCGCTGCAATGCGTGGCCCCATCCAAACACTGGTCCATATGAAATACCTCAGCCCCCATGATCAAAATCAATAACAACGCGCAATCTGACATCAAGTACTCAAAGTGCATTAACATAACCATGAAGAAGCATATGACACAATCCACACAAAACTTGAAATAACATAACCCATACGCCATCGACCATGCAATAACCAATTACTCATCTCGCTCAAATTCCACTATAAAGTCCAAATAGAACCGTACCAGGTGTGCTTATAACCAACGAATCACAACTCCTCGTAGCATAGAAGAATAACTCATAGATCATTTCAGAATATGGATAAGCTCAACAACAACCGAATGACACATCCCTCAACAATAGCAGTATGGAACCAACAAATTCGGCTCGGTGTAGAATACACATCCTAATTGGGCCTACCAATGGACCCCCAAATCGACTCTGGTCATCCACAAATAGATAAATAACCCTCCAAAAGTCCACAATGACTGAATAATAACACATACTATCATCTGGCTAGCTTCGGCCACAATCTCACAGTCCACAACCATGAAACAATCTGCTCCTGAGAACTCCCAGCCTCCAAATCCATAAAACACATGAATCACCATATCTGATTCCATATCCATCGCCCGAATGTCTAACACATCTCTCATACACGATCATCCCGCGAGGAATACTTCTAAAATTATTCCGTGCCACCTAGAAAAATTTGAATAGCAGCAGTCGATCAACCAGGAGAGTGTCGCAGTACCAGTGAAGTATCCATAATCAAAACACATTGCCCCTTCTAAAATGTATACTCTCATCAAGCCATAACAAATAGTAATATCATTTAACTAGTCATCTGAAACCGTCCATGCTGTCTATGAACTTATGCCCTTCCCTTCGAAACTGACCAGTGACCTTGCACATGCAATTCTCAATCACACACAACATACTGCATCTACCATGCCATCCTGTGAAGAGTACAAAAAACTCATAATCAACTCTGAGTCACAAGCAGAATACATACCCGTTCAGTCAGAAACCTTCCATTTCATCTCATCCAGGAGAAAATCACTATACACCACATGCTCCTCACACCAGTAGGAAATATACTCCTCGAACCGTGGTAGAAACCATTGAGAACTCTTCGAAGTCCATTTGCACATATCCAAGCTATCATAACCGAATCTCTCTAACTCAACCCAACCGCGCAGGTCACCAAAACCCAAGAGCATTGCCACGAAACACCTTTGGAGACTAGCCACATCATAAGTACCCAAAGAACCGATTATATCCATTACTGTGCTGATCCGACCTACTACCACGTTATCCTATTTCTCCAAGTCCCTTCCAAATTGCCTTCAAGTTGATACTTCTCCTTGCTGGAATACCACGATCCTTAACCGAAATTCAACACACAAGAGACCCTAATATAAACCACAACGCCCTAAGGCCCATAGGCCGCTGACTTCCCTCTTAAGCACCGCAAAGCACCTCAACCGTGATACCCACTCTAAAGAGACCTTATGTGAACCTAAAACTATTTCCTTCACCTTCTTAATGATGAAATGCATAATCCACAATGGTATAAAATAATGCAACAAGTCTCGACACCATCCAATGTAACCCTCAATTTCTAGCCATATACAAATCTTGAAAATTCCAAATCGCTACGTATAAATCTAGAATCCATTAGAACCATTCTCAAGGGTCATCCACTCTTATAAAATCTCAATTAAACCGACCAAATTGACCGAATGACCTGCGCCCCATTAGCACAGCAACACCCAAGGGAGGAACCCACACTCCTAAGAAACTGAGCAATTCCTACTCCATGCACACTACATCCTTCACGACTAACCACTCAATTATTCCATGACTCTTATATACCCGTAGAGTGTAATACAACCCGTATCCATAAATTCCCTTACTCGAGTCATCCTCAATCTCAACCCCTGCAGTCAGAGCTGATTCACCAGTATACCTCAAACCGAAACCAATACAACACATAATAGTGCAATAAACTCGTCGATAGCAGACTCCCCCACTTGGCTCAAAGCTATATATCAAAACACACAATAACTCATAATGCCCATACTCTATTACTGCCAAAATATCGTAGTGATATTCCACTAAATCCTTTATTGGCTCATGCAACACAAACCATCTAGTACCTTAAATCATCTGCAAATCTCGCATTCACCCTCGTGATGGTTAAGCCAACTTCCACAAGCGGTCCAAACTCAAATTGCAATACATATTATTCGCTGGTAAAGGATAACTTTCTACAATAACAACATAGGGATCGCACAACCTCAGGACACCTAGCGGAGGTAACCCACCTGCTTTGCCTCA
Source organism: Nicotiana tomentosiformis (assembly GCF_000390325.3). NCBI lineage: Eukaryota > Viridiplantae > Streptophyta > Magnoliopsida > Solanales > Solanaceae > Nicotiana > Nicotiana tomentosiformis. Next base: position 14,805,115 of record NC_090823.1, read on the forward strand.
AGCTGACATCTCTCTATACTCTTCCACAGTCATAACTATTACGCAATAACTTTATCTTCCTGGGCCTGAACTCATAACACGGCATGAAATCTACTGCACTCCACAACTAAACAACATGAGAGGTCCTTCAACACACCCATAACTCGAGGCCATACGCCAAATCAAGATAGAAATCAAACACCCAATAGTTCTTGCTACATCTCAAGTAAACTCTTCTCGTCATATTCGAACAATCTGAACACATCTCGCAGTCACATCATACTCACCACATAATCATCCAATCACAAATTTCACTAACAGGAACACCACCGGACATATAAGTCCCAAAAGCACGTACTCACACAATCGAAATCTCTATGCTCAAGATACCGTCAAAACTCGGCCTCAAGTTCTCTGGACTGGCCCATCATCAGCATGCCAAAATCTCATCTCCCACCTCAACCATGGAATCACAAGCCGCCAACACACAGCTGATATCGAGCGCTCACATGCACATACGAATGCGTGGAAGGAATTCAAAGAGTTACATTTCAAGCTGAATCAATGACGCACGATAAGGATAACAAGATGGGAAGTATATCCGAAATGTCCTGTAACCTCTCGAAGATAGGTATGGACGCCATCATACCGATCCGCAAGACTCTACTAGACACTTGCTCATGACTTGTAGAACCTATGAACCTATGAACCTAGAGCTTTGATACCACCTGTCACGACCCCAAATCCACTAGTCGTGATGGCACCTAACCCAACCCGCTAGGTAAGCCAATTAACTACTAACCAATTCCAATAACAATTAGTAAAGCGATTAAGTAAAGAAATATCTGAATCTTATACATTCTCCAAGGACTGGTAGTACGAATCATGAGCTTTTAAGAATAGAGTTTACAAAGCGAAAATGAAGTAAATACATTGTCTGTTTGAAAAAGACATTAACAGAGTTTTATAGATCTAAGGCTACCATGAACAAGAGACAGCTACAACCAGGACGCAGGTACATCTTCAAATCCATTTCCCATCGAACATAGAAACATCAGCAGTCAGTATCTGCATGCAAGGTACAGAAGTGTAGTATAAGTACAACCGACCCCATGTACATAATACGTAACAAACCTAACCTTAGGTTGAAAGTAGTGACGAGCTAACACAAAGGTCGGGTTCAACACCAATATTCCACAACAGTTCATAACAACATAGTACAAGTAACAAAAGAGTTATCTCAGAAATAAAATGCCTAGTTCGTTCACAGTTCCAAAAAATAGGCAGTTCTTTTCAAGTATCTCAGTGAAAACCCAAATCTTTTAGTGAAAGCCAAATACGAGTAAGTTTAAAAACAGTGATTTTTTCCAAATATCCTTTCAACAATAAGTAAGATGTTTCATTTTTCAGATAGTATGAATAAATTACATCTTTATGCCTACTTGTCAAGATACAGGTAAAATCATAAATGTCACAAAACTAGGTCGCAGAAGGAAATGCATCTCTATGCATGTATCTCAAGTACGCATATCAAATGCAATACATCTCGAAGATGAGCTCGTATAATCACACTCTCATAGTACTCAATCTCACTGTCTCGCATCCTCTCTCACTATGCTCAATGCTCAGCATACTTAATCACTCAGCGCTGTACAATACCCGATGCGGCGTGCAACCTGATCCACATATTTATAGTCGACTGCGCTCACTGGGGTGTGCAGACTCCGGAGGGGCTCCTAGAGCTCAAGAGCTATAATTTGCACAGACAACTCACGTGCCATAATATCAATATCTAGATCCGCACGGACAACTCACGTGCTGCATGGACAACTCACATGCTATAGTATCAATATCTGGATCCGCACGAAAAACTCACGTGTTGTACGGACAACTCACGTGCTATAGTATCAATATCTGGATCCGCACGGACAACTCACGTGCTGCATGGACAACTCACATGTTATTGTATCAACATCCTCACAAACAGGCCCCTGGCCTCACTCAGTCATCAATCTCTCCAGTCTCACTCACGGGCTCACAATGTCATGAAACTAGCCCGACAACAATGACATGATGTATCAATAAACAATAATTGAAGCTGAGATATGATATAAATACATGAATATGACTGAGTATGATATATCAATAAAATCAGTGAGATGACAGCATGACATGACCACTATGGTCCTAACAGTATCAGCATAAATCCTAAACATGATATTTAGCATGATTGATAGCTCAGTTACTTTAACACATGGTGATAACACAAATATCAACAAAATAGGCCCACTATATAATGCCATGAAAATAGTGGAAACACAATTCACAGGGTGCACACCCACACGCCCATTACGTAGCATGTGCGTTACCTCAATACTAATCACATAACACATAATTCGGGGTTTTGTACCTTCAGCTCCAGGATTAGAAGAGTTACTTACCTCGAACAAGCCAATACCAATGTCAAGCAAGTCAAACGTACTCCAAAGATGCCATCCCGCACGTTACGACCTCCGAACGGCCCAGAACTAACCAAAAACAACTTAAGTACATCAAACAATGCTAAATGAACTAATCCCGATCGAAAAAGATCAAATATTGAATCAAAAGTCCAAAACCGGCAAAAAGCCAAACCCCGGCCCGCACCTCAGAACCTGACAAAATTTACAAAACCCAATAACATATTAAATTACGAGTACAACCATACTAGTTTCACTCAAATCTGACTCCAATTCGATGTTCAAAACTCAAAACTTCACATTATGAAAATTTAGGCCAAACCCCCAATTTCCTCTTTAAAATTCACAATCAAATTACCAAAAATGAAGATAGATTAAGGAAATATAACCAAAATCGAGTAAAGAAAACTTACCCCCAGTCCACAAGATGAAAATTGCGCCAAGAATCGCCTCAATCCGAGCTTGAAAGTGTAAAAATGAAGCCAAAATCGCGAACCCTTGTATTTATCATTCTGCCCGGCACTTTCGCACATGTGGCACATCAGCCGCTTCTGCGGCGTCGCATTTGCAACCAAAACACGCTTCTGCGGGAAAGCATTGGAGGTCTGCCTTCGCACCTGCGGTAAAAACTCCACTGTTGTGCACACGCAGGTGCGAGTCCAATTTGTGCTCCTACGCTTAAATTCGTTCCTACGCCTCTCGCACTACATCTACGACTCCTTTGTCGCTTCTGCGACCATCGTACCTGCGCAATTCCAGCCGCAGGTGCTATCACACCAGAACTAACAGCCTTTAGCAATGCACTATGCAACAAAAGTGATTCGAAACTCATCTGAGCCACTCGGGACCCCGTCCTAATATATCAACAAGTCCAATAACATAACACAGACCTACTCGAGGCCTCAAATCACACATAACAATATCAAAACGACGAATCATACCTCAACCCGAAATCAATGAACTTTGAAACTTCAAATTTCCACAACCGATGCCGAAACCTATCAAATCACGTCCGATTGACCTCAAATTTTGCACACAAGTCACATTCAACATTACGGACCTGCTCCAACTTTCAGAATCAAAATCCAACCCCGATATCAAAAAGTTCACTCCCGGTCAAACTTTCCAAAATTTTAACTTTTGCCATTTCGAGCCAAATTCAACCATGGACCTCCAAATCACAATCCGGATGCGCTCCTTTGTCCAAAATCACCCAACAGAGCTAACGGAACCATCAAATTCTGATCCGAGGTCAAATGCTAAAAAGTCAAACTTGATCAACTCTTTCAAATTTAAAGCTCCCTAGTTGAGAATAATTCTTCCAAATCAGTCATGAATAACCTAAAAACCAAATCCAGTGATTCACACAAATCAAAATATATCATACGGATCTACTCACGCCTGTAAACTACCGTGCGAAGTGCAAATGCTCAAAACGACCGATTGAGTCGTTACAAGTTCAAACTTTGATTTCTACACAAGGTTCATTAATATTCAAGCTGAACAAAAGATTTGATCTTTAACAAAGAAAAAGTGCATCCAATATAAATCAAATATCATCTGTACATTCAAGCAAAGGAAACTAAAAAATAGTTAAAATCGCTAACTATAATCAGTAAAGATATAGCAAAAGATCAAATTTTTGTAGCCAAAGCACATAAGGATAAGACTGTTGCAGCAAAACAAACTAATAAATTAAGCCTCCCTACTGTCAATAAATAAAACCCAAATCATTTCTACTAAATTAAAGTGAATGGAATAAGAATTAAACACAAGCAAAACTATAGAAATAAATACAAGAAAAAAGTAAAAGAATGCAAAATAATCCACATTAGCATGTCAAACAATGGCAATCAAGATTCTACTCAAAAGCTACATAGTTTCAAATCGCAAACTCGCATGGCCTCATTTCCAACCCTATACATAAAAACAAAACCCTTCTCTATTCTCTATTCATAAATTTAAAGATAAAGTGATAAACCATTCAACAAATCAAAAAATGAGGCGCAAAAGAAAACTAATAAAGATGCCCAAAATATGTACCCAAAATCACCAAAATTAAATAAATTTACATGTATTCCTTAGACAAAACAATAATCCCCATGAAATCTACACATGAAATCAATACAGATCGATGAAATTAAAAAAAAGGACCACAAATCCAAAAAGGAAAAAAACAAATATGGAATATTACTAGGAAGAAATAGTGAAATAAAGAAGCAACAAAATTAGTAAAATGGAGGAGATTAACTGAATATAGAAAAACCCAGGTTTTGAGATTTAGACAATATAGTGATGGCCCCTTTGTACCCTTATTTGACAAAAATTAAAGAGAGCACATTCAAAGTAGGCGAAAAAACCTAAGAGAAAGAAAGTACCAATGTTAAGTGATTTCATCCGCTCAAATCCTAAGTCTTGGAATGAGGTTAGTTTCTTTCTTTCCTTGGAGTTTTAGACGCCACATATTTTTTGCAATTTATCCTTCGAGCAGTCGGATATCGTCAAAAAGGTTTCTGCACAATTTCTTTTTCTCTGAGAGAGAGATTGAGAGATAGGTTTGCTTCGAGTAATCGATGCTGGTTTAATATGGGAAGAAGGTGGTCTTTTACATGGGGGTTTGGTGGAAGTGTTATGGCTGAAATATGGTGGAGAATTGCGTTTTTGGTCGGAGAACATAATGGGGCTTTGGAGATTTCGTCAGAGGCGCTTTAGGGGTTTGGAACTTTGGGGATATCGACTGGCCTGGATATACAATATAAATTATAGAGTTTTATATTTATATTTTTCAAATTAATTAAAAAAATAGGAATTATTTTTGTTTGGCGGGTTTAGCAAAATTTAGGGGGGAATCTGATGAGGAGAAAAAGAACCGTTCTAGTACCAGTTTTTCCCAAAACTCCGTTCCCACAAATATTTCTATGGGGACGGTTTAGAAAACTGTTGGTTAAAAAAGTGCTATGGCAACGGTTTAATTGCAATGGTAACAGTTTGATATCAAAAGTGTGCTAATATCATCCAAATTCTGTTGGAACGCTTATAACCGTTGCTATATTTGTAATATAGCAACGGTTCTATAACCGTTGGTATATCTGTTTTATAGCAACGGTTTTATAATCGTTAAAAAAATATTGTTGCAATAGGCTCATTTTCTAGTAGTGACAATACACGGTGTAGCATCCAGAACCTATAGGCAATACCAACAATGGAGCTGTAGTCATGCAGTCTTGAGCTTATAAAAGCTCGCCTCACACTTGTCGGCCCTTCTGAAAGGAGCACCCTTCTGGGTCAATCTAGTAAAAGGAGCTGCGATGGATGAAAAACCCTCCAAGAAACCTAAGAAGCTCCGAATCTCTGTAGTTGATTCAAGTCTAGGCCAGTTCTAAACTACTTCAATCTTCTTCGAATCCACCTTAATGCCCTCACCAGATACCACATGGCCCAAGAAAGCCACTAAATCAACCAAAACCTCACTTCTCCCACAAAGTCTGGAGTACGATCCTCAAGTGCTGCTCATGATCCTCCCGGCTGCGAGAATACACCAATATGTCATCAATGAACACGATGACAAAGGAATCAAGATATGGTGGAACACGTTGGTCAACAAGTGCTAAAAGGCTTCTGGGGCATTGGTTAGTCCAAACGATATCACCCGAAACTCGTAAAGACCATAGAAAGTCCTGAAGCCGTCTACGGAATGTCTGAAGCCCGGATCGTTTAATCATGGTACCCCAATCTCAGGTCAATCTTCAAGAATACCTTGGCACTATGGAGATGATAAAACAAATTATCAATACGCGGTAGTGGGTAATTGTTGTTGACTCTAACTTTGTTCACCTGTCTGTAGGCAATACACATCCTCATAGTATCGTCTTTTTTCTTCACAAATAGGACTGGAGCACCACGTAGTGAAACACTCTGTCTGATAAAGCCCTTATAAAGAAACTCCTGAAGTTGTTCCTTTAGTTCCTTTAACTCCACTGGTGCCATGTGTTACGGTGGAATAGAGATGCGCTGAGTGCCCAACACCAACTTATTACCAAAATCGATATCCCTATTGTGCGTGATGCCCAGTAGGTCTGCTGGGAACACATCTGGGAAGCCTCTCACTATCGGAACTAACTCAATGGTAGAAGTATCATCACTAACATCCCTCACATAGGCTAAGTATTCCAATAACCCCTTCTCAACCATCTATTGTGCCTTCAGAAAAGACATCACCCTGTTGGGAACATAACCCAAGGAACCTCTCCACTCCAATCTCGGCAATCTTGGCATCGCCAATGTGACGGTCTTAGCATGACAATCCATAATATCGTGATATGGTAACAACTAGTCGGTGTGCAAAATAACATCAAAGTCTACCATGCTGAGCAAAATAAAGTCTACACTATTCTCGTAACTCCCGATAGAGATCACACACGATCAATAGACATGTTCTACCATAATAGAATCCCAAACAGGCGTAGACACATAAACAGGAGCACTAAAAGAATCATGAGACATAACAAAATATTGAGAAAAATAGGATGACACATACAGATAAGTGGAACCCAGAACAAATAAAACTGAGGCATCTCTATGGCAAACCGAAATAATACTTGTGGCGACTGCATCAGATGCCTCTGCCTTAGGTCTAGCTGGGAATGCATAGAAGCGGAGCTGAGCCCCACCAGTCTATCCTCCACCTCTTTGACGGCCTCTACGTGGATGGCCTCCATGGCATGAGTACCTTGCTATGGTATGTTGCTCTGTGACTTGGGGCAAAACCTCTCGATGTGCCTTGAATCTCCACAAGTATAACAATTCCTCGACTGCTGACCCTGGAACTGATCTTGTCGACCTGAATAACCACCCTGATAACTCTGAATTTGCGGTGCACTAACCGGAGCTTGAGGTGCGATGTATGCTAGCTGATCAGGTCAAGACCCATAAGAACCACGACTACCCGAAGCACCGTGTGATACTTAAAGAGATGACTGAATCGACCTGCTGGGATGGCCTCTAACAAATGAACCTCTTTCTCCAGATGAGGCACTACTGAACCCACCAAAATGACGAGGCTTGTTCTCCGATGTCGCCTCTCGACCCCTCTTGATCCGCCTAACAATCACTACAACCCGAATATCAACCTCAATTTCTCTAACCATTTGTAGCCTGATACCATAAGTAAGGCCATATATGAATATCCTCACCCTCTCCCTCTTAGTAAGGAGCAAGACCACTGCATGGTGAGAAAAATCCATGAATCTGGTCTCACATTGGGTAACAATCATGCTACCTTGCTGAAGGCCCTAAAACTGGCAGCATTAGTCCTCTCTCAGAGTAAAAGGGATGAACTTCTCCAAGAAAAGATGTGAGAACCGATCCCAAGTGAGCGGAGGTGAACCTGTTGGTCTACCCAAACATACTCCTACCACAACTTCTTGGCAGAGCCATGCATCCGAAATACTATGAAGTTGACTCCATTGGACTACACTATACCCATGTTGTGCAATACCTCAGGTCAATAGTCTAAGCAATCTTGAGGGTCCTCAGAATGTGTAACACTAAAGCGAATACGAAATAGCTTGGTGAACTTATCCAACCTCTTCATCCCCTCAGACAACATATCGGGTCCCTCCCTAGGTTGCGTAGCAATAATAGGCTAAAGTGCTCTTTCAGCTGGGTATGTGGGTAGCTGGAGCCAGGTCTCCTCCCCCGACCTTTGAGACAATTGGTTTCATAGGGAGAACATTGGACTAGGCCACACTCTCCATAAGGCCCACTAGATGGACTAGAGCATCCTGAAGTACGAGGGTGGCAGTGAACCCCTCTAGGACCTGAGCTGGTCCAACTGGCGCAGTCTGAATAGGGATCTCCTCCTCCTATTAGATCTGAGGCTCTACAATCGGTGTTGCAGCACGTGCTCTAGGATGGGCTCTGCCTCTACCTCTAGACCTACCTCAGCCTTGGCCTCTACCCCTGGTAGTGGCAGCAACTTGGGGCTCCAACTCCTGATCAGCGATGAATGTTGTGTGTATCCTCATCATCTGTGAGAGAACAAGAATAGAATGATTTGAACTTTAGCTATAGAATAAAGTCGCGCGACAGAGTAAGAAAGAAGTGAAATTTCCTAAAGCCTTATAGCCTCTAGATGATAAGTAGAAACGTCTCTGTACCTATCGTCAGGACGCCACTAAACTTGCTCATGACTTGTGAGACCTATGCAACCTAGCTCTCTGATACCAACCTGTGACAACCATAAATCCCCACAGCGGGGTCGTGATGGCGCATAGCACCAATTGCCAGTCAAGCTAACTTAACATATAATATCAAAAATGAGAGCAATAAATATCTAATAACTAACCAATGACGTAACATAAACTATACCAATATCTTTGGTGTCACAAGTACATGAGCGTCTAGATCCAACTCTAGGGTCTGCGAACGGGGTGCAGCTCTACATTGAATCACTGAGTGGTATCTACTAAGTGCATCACCCTTTGTGCTTTAATCCTCCCATTCACTCAATCAATGATAACAATATTCAAATAAGGCACGACAATACCCTTCGTGCTTTTCACTCTTCCTTACCGAGCAACAACATTAATCTAAAGTATCAAGCAAAGTTGGAATCAAATTTCAACTTCAACCTTGGTCCTAGAATGAGCAATTTCAACTTTCAATATCACAATTACTTCAAAATAAGAAATAAACATGGGAGCGAATAATTAATGAGTAACAATCTAATTAAGACATGGAAGGCATAGAAAATGAAACAACATTGTACAATTAAACAATTTTCACCTGCATGCTTTAACCCATGATGATGCATATACACTCGTCACCTTGTATATACGTTATCCCTACACATAATTCAGGTAGAAAATAAACCAACAAGTCATAATTCCCTCAAGTCAAAGTTAACCATGACACTTATCTCGCTCCGCAACCAAAGCAACAACCAAACATGGCTTTCTCTTTAGAATAAGCCTTCAAACCAACCAAATCTATCCAAATATATTTCAAACAATTCAAAATAAGCTTTAGAAACTACCCATGAGTGAAAAAGGTTCAATCTTTAACTAAATTTAAGAGGTCAACAAAATTCAACCTCGAGCGCTATTGGTCAAAATCCGAGATTTGGACCAAAACCTAATTACCCATTCACCCCCGAGCCCGGATATGTAATTTATTTCGAAATCCGACCATAATTCGTGGTCTAAATCTTAATTTTACAAAATCCCTTAATTCTATCCAAAACCTCTAATTTCTACCTTGGAATTCATAGATTTATGTTAAAATTCATGAAAAAGTAATTGAAATTGATTGAAAACTAGTTAAAGTTGCTTACCAATAAATTTGGGAAGAAAATCCTCTTTAACAATTGCATTTAGAGTGTTTGGGGTTGAAAAATAGTATAAAATAAGATGTCCTAATTTTCCAATCTTTTACCCAGCTGCATACATTGCATTTGCTAACACTTGTTCGCAAATATGATGTCCGAAAATGTGAGGCATTGAACGCAAATGCGAACAGTGCATCAGATGCACAGAAGACACAAATGTGATGAAAATTGCGCAAATGCGATCTGACCCTCCATCGCAAATGTCAGTTGAGCTTCGCATTCGCTAAGCTGCCAGTCCCCAGCTCCCATTCGCAAAAGCAAACCAAAGGTCGCAAATGTGACCACCCATAGTCTACAAATGCGATCACATATTTGAATTTGCAAAGTCAACAGCCCCTCCCGGATATCACAGATATGATCTATTAACCACAAAATCAAGGCTCGGATATGCGAGCCTAACCTCACAAGTGAGAGATATGGAACTGGACACCAGCAACTGCTGGGTACCAACTGTTGAAAATCCATCCATAACACACTCAAAACTCACCCGAGCCCATCGGGCTCCAAATCGAACATGCACACATGTGTACTAACATCCTACAAACTTGTTCGTTGTCTCAAATCAACAAAATAATACCAAATAACAAGAATTAATCATCAAAACTCATGATCTTAACTTGAAAATTCAATTCCACAATTGTTTTCACATAATGCAGTGTAACTCATTTGGTTCACCACAGACCCCATCCAAATGTGCATACGAGTCCAAGAATATTATACGAACCTACCAGAATCGTCAAAATACCGATACTAGGTTGTTTACCAAGAATGATGACCGTGATCAACTCTACCCTCATTTTAAGTCAATAATTACATTTTCTTCAAAAGTTTACATAAATACTTTTTGGATAGTGACATAGACCATGAATGCAAATCAAGAAACATCAAACGAAGTTGTGGAAGGTCTCAAAACACTAAAATTAAGTCTAGTACTCAAAATGACCTTTTTGGTCATTACACATAACTTTTACTACTAGTTCTTGGAGATATTTTTATTTATTTCTGTATTTTTATTTTATTTTTTATTTGATGATCTTCAATTCGAACTATGCTATATATTGGTTGTCTTACCTAGCGGGTTGGGTTAGGTTCCATCACGACTTTGTGAAATTTTAGGCCATGACAAGTTGGTATCAGAACTCTAGGTTCATAGGTTCTACGAGTCATGAGCAGATGTCTAGTAGAGTCTTTCAGATTGGTATGATGACGTCCATATTTATCTACTAGGAAACTTCTCTTTCTTTCTTTCCTTATCATGTGACATTATTTCAACTTGAAGTTTAAATCTTCAGTTTCCTTCTATTCATTCGTATGCGATGTTCAGAACTCGATATCGGTAGGGCACCGGTGTCTTGTGATGATGTTACAGATGGGATTTGTGATTATTTACCATGTTATGAGTGTAGGTTGGTCTAAAGGAATTATGGCCAGGTATAGACCGAAGTGTTAGCTAGGGGGACTCAGTTAAATGAGCATGTGATTTTGATCTTTTTTGCCTGGTAATGTCCCTTGAATTGGGAGTGATGGCTCATTGAGCGGTAAGATAGTTATATTCTCACCTTTGTTTGCTCTGGGATTGAGTGGATGCTTCTACAACCTTCAAATAAAATGGAAAAAATATTTCTAAGTGAAGTGGTAGAGTTTATGATGCAACTTTGAAATACGTTTTATACGTATATAGATATGACGAGAAGGATTTGCTTGGGATGCAAAGAGAATATGGATGCTTGATCATAATCTCTGTGCACGGTGAGATATTAAGGTATGGATATATTGATGGATCTTTCAGTTGTTCATTAGTATCATTAAACAGATTCTTACAGCTTCTAACAAGTATAGACTCGGGAGGATCAATTGATTATATAGAGGTTATAACCATGGTATAGTCGTATAAAAATGTTGCATTAGGGATAAATAGGTGGGCTAACTCCTGAGATGAGGTATGAGGTTGTGTGATATCTGATAAGGTACTTATGAAGAGTTTTCTTTCTATCTAGTGGAATATATGTACTATGATGGGAGTTTGGATTGCTTGAGATATATGACATAACTTTCAAAAGGAGAGGTATGCATTTTGGCAGATAATTTGATATGTGTTGTGATTAATGCTACATGAGCTTATTAGAAATTTAGTTGAGTAATAGTGATAGGTCTTGGTAGTTAAGGAGGAAAGGTTATTGTACATTCTCGGTCGATGGGATTATGGCTTGGGGGGTGGGGGAGGGGGGTTACAATCGATGCTCATATCATATAGGGATATATTATTATAGTTGCAGGACTAAGGTGATTTGTTGATTTGTTATGACTTGAGTACAGTGGCACCGAAGTAGACTTGGGTAGAGATTTGTCAGATATGTGATGTGCTATACTTGAATGATGTATGGAGATTATTGAATGACTTAGATTGGTACTTATTGTGGGAATAGTGGGGAATGGGAAGATGTTCACTCTATTGTCTATGTGCAAGGTTACTTCTTCCGATGGGAGATTGTGCAGGTAGAACACGGGTTTCGTGGAATGTTTATGTATGTATCAAGGCACTAGAGTAGAGTTGTTGGCTCTCAAAATAGTTCTAATGGGTTTGAATTTCAAGATATGATACTTAAGGTTTTACCGGAGGTTTTTCTTGTTTGGAAATTTGTGATTGGCATTGGTTTATGATGAAGATTTGGGAGTACTTCTGTAATATTATTGATGTTGTGATGTGACATTGGAGAAATGAAAGGATAGTTCGAGATTCCTTGGAGGACTTTTTAGAGCGGACATTTCAGTTTGAGGTAATTTGGTGTGCATAGCAGGGAATAGGTGGTCGACTCTAATGACCTGACCGGTGTTCCCCTATTTGATGTTCCCAGTATGTCTATTTGATGTTAGGTGATTTGTGGAGATGGCTGGGATTGGTTCTAGAAAGGTTATGGAGTGAATTGAGATAATATCATTTTGAAAGCTTAAGTTCTAAGAGTTGATCAATATTTGACTTTTGTGTAAACGACCTTGGATTTGTGTTTTGATTATTCAACTAGGTTCCTATGTCAATTTTGTACTTAGGCATATGTACGAATTTGGATTTGGAGGTTCCTAGGTTGATTTGGCTCAATTCACCAAAAGTCAGAAAATTGGGTATATGGAGAATTTCGAAGTTTGAATGAGGGTCACTTTTATGATATCAAGCTCGTATTGTTGTTCCGGAAATTGGAATACGTTTGTATTGTCATTTGGGACTTATGTGCAAAGTTTGGGTATAATCTGGAGTAGTTAGTCTTCAATCAGACGCTTAGTTCTAAGTTTGGAAGTTAATGAACTTAAGAGGAACTTAACATATGTTTTGGACGTAGATTCTTGGGTTTGATGTTAGTCGTGGTGTTTGGAGAATTCATTCAAGTTTGGATAAGGTATTGGGACTTGTTGAAATGATTAATCGGGGTCCCCGGGGGCTCGGGTGTATTTTTGGTTGGTTTAAGATCATTTCTTCTTGGTAATGGATTGCTTGTTTTCTGACGTGTAGTAGTGCTTTGCATTTGTGGAGCTTGTCTCGCGATCGAAGAGAATGGAAGCTGTAGGGGAACTTTAACTCTTCACGTTCGCATTGGAGATGTTGCATTCGCGGAGATATGGGTTCAGAGGCATCACGTTCACGTGCAAGGTCTGCATTCGCGTTGGTGTATTTCCTGGCTGTGGAAGTGCCTTTATGTTCGTGGAGCTAGACTTGCATTCGTGTATGATAGACAGGCGCTCTGTGTTTTTAGTCGTGACAAATTGGTATTAGAACCCTAGGTTCATAGGTTCTACGGGTCATGAGCAAGTTTAGTAGAGTCTTGCGGATCGGTACGGAGATGTTTGTACTTATCTTCGAGAGGCTACAAAATTTTAGGAAAACTTCTCTTTCTTTCATTCTTTATCGTGCAGATTTCAGTATGCTACTATTTGAATATTTGTTATTGTATTTTCTCACAGACAGTAAGGACACGATCAGTCGGATCCACTGACTAGGCACCAGTGCTTCTTGTCAGGGCTGTGAGGGGCCGGGGCCGATGTAGAGGCAGAGGTGGATCACGCGCCACAGCTAGATCCCCAGCTCAAGCAGCAGCTATGGAGCCACCAGTTGATCCAGTTGAGGAGCATGTTTAGGAGACATTGTCTCTAAGCTTGAGTGTGTATTCTTATTTGGCTTAGGCGGGTATGATTTCAGTTGCACCAGCTACCTCAGGCTGGGGGAGGAGCCTAGACTCCTGCCGCCCACACACTAGAGCAGCTAGTTCAGTGTTATTAGACACTGGGGGTCTTGCTGGTACAACCAATCGTTGCAGATCAGACCGAGATTAGACCATCCTTGACTACTAGGAGGAGAACAAGTTAGATAGATTTTCAGAGATTTCGTCCTCCTCCGTTCAGTGGTGACCTTGATGAGTATGCATAGGGCTTACTGACGAGCTTAGAACACCACTTAAATTATGCTCGCTAATCAAATATAGTATAGTATAATATCGTATCCACAGGGATTGGATTTAAACAATATTCCTGTAGTTTCTAGCTTCGTTGCTATCCAAGATGATCAACAATTGAGATTTATATGATTTCTAACTAAAATTAACCAAGAATCTAAAGCTATTGACTAATGACAATCACAACAAAGGTAAGCAAGGAATTGATCAATGGGAGAAAATAAGGGTTGATAGTATAGGTGCAAGATAATTATTTGGGATCTAACTCTAGATAATTCACTTCAAATGTTTAAGTGAGTCTCTCGAATTCACTTAATTATCAGTTCAAACATTCGGCAAAAACTCCTCTCTCGATTAAGTTTTAACCTCACAAGATGAACCAATTTAAGCACGTGAAGATATGCAAGAATACGTAGTGGATTGGTCTTTAGAAAAATCTCTTTCAATTATTCTACTAACTAGGTTTAAACAATGATTCAACTAGCCTCTTTCGATTACTAAGAAGAATTAGTGAACTCAACCAACAATATAACGCAAAGATATCACAAGTTATGCCTCTTTTGATTACATGAACAAGTGAATATAGATGAAATAATTAAATCATCCAAAAACGCTTCAATACATAAAAACTAGAGTTATAATCCACAAACAATCATCAATACACCAAATCCATCAAACCCTAAAGAGAACTACTCCATATATATGGAGAAACTCATCAAAAATAAAATTAAAGTAGAGATAAACATAAATTCAATCCAAACTCGCATCTTCAGTGAGGAAGGAATGATGAAATCCTTGTGCTCGTGTTCTTCCAACTCCTCCTTAGCCTCCTTAGGTCGAATATGTATCAAAAGTCCCAAAAATAATTTTTTCCATGTATTTATACTAAGTAGGGTCGGGCCCAAATGAAACCACCTTTTCCTAGCCGAAATAGGTTTTTCACTCTATAAAAATTGCACAGGCGGACCGCATGGGGCGACGCGCCATGCAGGCCATTAATGGGGATTTCCAGAGATCACGACACTTAGTGTACCTCATATTTCTGGAGAGTTATGTGGCATGAGTTGGGCACGCAGGTTGAGTTGAGTACAATATTTCATCATCAGATGGAGAGGCAATCCTAACGGACAATTCAGATCTTGGAGGATATGTTAAGAGCCTGCATTATTAATTTTGGAGGCTAGTGGGATCAGTTTCTACCTTTAGTGGAGTTAATAATAGCCACTACTCTAGTATTGAGATGGCTCTATATGAGGCCTTATATGGGAGGCAATCCCATTCTCCGGTTGTTTAGTTTGAGCCAAGGGAGGTTAGATTATTCGGTACCGATTTGGTTTGAGATGCTTTGGAGAAAGTGAAGATGAATTAGGAGAGGCTTTGCACCGCACAATCTGGGCAGAAGAGTTATGCATATATAAAGGCTCGTGATGTCGCATTCATGGTGGGAGATAAGGTTCTACTCAGAGTTTTGCCTATGAAGGGCATGATGAGGTTTAGGAAGAAGGGAAAATTGAGTCATCGGTATATTGGTCCATTTGAGGTATTGGAGAGAGTTGGTTAGGTGCCTTACAGTCTTGCTTTGCCTCCTAGCCTTTTAGGGGTTCATCCGGTATTACATGTTTCCATGATTCATAAGCAGTATAAGGATCAGTCACATGTGTTGGATTTCAACTCGGTGCATTATGACAAGGATTTGACTTATGATGAGGAGACGGTGGCTAGTTTGGATAGACAAATTCAAAAGCTGAGATTGAAAGATATTTCATAGATTAAGATTCACTGGAGAGGTCAACTAGTCAAAGAGGCGACTTGGGAGACCGTGCATGATATGTGGAGCAGATATCCTCACCATTTTGGCTTTTTGGGTATGACGCTAAACTCGTTCGAGGATGAACGTTTGTTTAAGAGGGGGAGAATGTAATAACCCGACCGGCCGTTTTGTGTATTTTAGCCCTATTCCCCTATTTGATATTCCCCGTATGTGTATTGAGGATCTCTCTTGTTCTTCATTCTACAGAGGAATGCATCAACAAAACTTCGGCGACGCAGATATCGCGGAGTCCACACCTGTACCGAAAGTGAAGAAATTTTCCTCTCCTTTCAGTCGAGCATTGATATTTGCTGATTTGTGGGGATGATTGGGGTTTGTTTTGGGAAGGTTTTGGAGTTAATTAAAACACTTAGTCTCATTTTGTAAGGTTAAGTTATAAGAGTTGACGAAGCTTTTACTTTGGTGTAATCGACCTCAGATTTATGTTTTGATGTTTCCCATAAGTTTGTATGCCGATTTTGGACTTAGGCATATGTCCGGATTTGGATTTGGAGGTTCCTAGGTTAGTTTTGTGTAATCGACCTCAAATCCTCTCATACTTTGAACCCTAGACTTCGAGAAGTGGATATTTTGGAGAGAAAGTTCACTACTACTTTGGATGTAAGCAATTTTCACTTGGATTTGACTTTATATCATGATTTTCCATAGGTTTCTACACCTAAAAGCTTGGATTTTAATGTGAAATTTGGGAGTTTTTGGCAAAACTTGTGGAAAGCGAATAATTGAGATTTGAACATCGATTTGGAGTCGATTTTGGATAAAATATATATATTTGGATTAGTATTGGTACGGGTAATCAAGATTTGTAAGTTTTGCCGGGTTCTAAAGTGTGGGCTTGTATAGGAAGCATCAAAAAGGGAAACAGGGCTTTAATGCACAAACGTTCATCATCGAACGGGTTTAGAATCATACTTGGGATATCAGAAAGATGAGGATATCTGCTCCGCATTTCATGCTCAGTCTCCCATGTTACCACCTTGATCGGTTGACCTCTCCACTGGACCTTCATTGATGCAATATATTTAGATATCAATATCCTTAGATCATGGCTACCGGCTCTTCTACATAAACCAGATTCTCCTTCAAATGCACTAAACTGAAATCCAATATGGTTGCCTGATCCTCATAATACTTCTTGAGCATGGAAACATGGAATATCATATTAACTCCTTATAAGCTGGGTGGCAAAGTAAGTCTATAGGCCACATCACTAACTCTCTCTAACAGATTACATGGACCAATATACCAAGGGCTCAAATTTTCCTTCTTCCCAAATCTTATCACACCCTTCATATGCGAAACTCGGAGAAGAACCTTCTCACCATCCATGAATACAACATCACGAACCTTCCTGTCAGCATAACTCTTCTTCCTAGATCGTGTTGTATGAAGACTCTCGTAAATCAATTTCACCTTCTCCAAATAATCACGAATAAAATCTGTGCCAAAAAACCTAGCCTCACCCGGCTGAAACCAACCAATTGGAGAACGACATCGCCTCCCATATAATGCCTCATATGGAGCCATCTTTATGCTCGACTAATAGCTGTTGTTGTATGCAAAATTCAATAATGGAAGAAACAGATCCTAATATCCTCCGAAATCTATGACTTAGGCTCTCCACATATCCTCCAAAATCTAAATGATCCACTCGGACAGCCCATACGTCTAAGGGTGAAATGCGGTGCTCAACTCAACCTACGTGCCCAACTCACGTTGAATGACTCCCTAGAAATGCGAAGAAAACTGTGTGCCGCGATCTTAGATGATAGAAACAGGTACACCATGCAAGCGAACAATCTCTCGGATGTAAATCATAGCCAATTGCTTTGAAGTGTAGGTTGTCATGGCTAGAACGAAATGTACAGACTTGATCAGTCTGTCCACAATGACCCAAACAATGCCAAATCTCCTCAATGTCCATGGCAAACCAACCACAAAGCCCATAATGATGCACTCCTACTTCCACTCTGGTATGTCTAACCTCTGAAGCAAACCACCACGTCTCTGATGCTCACACTTGACCTGCTGACAATTCAAACGTCGAACAACATATTCGACAATGTATTTCTTAATTCTCCACCACCAATAATTCTACTTCAAATCCAAGTTGAAAGTACTTACCCTCACAATTATGGTAAAAACCCTTCTAAAATCGCCTCTAGCCGAGCTCCAAAACTCAAAATAGTGAAAATGGGTCAAAATTGACTTAAAACCCTTATGCCGGGACTCTCCCATTTGCAGCAATCACTGTCGACTTTGCAACGTTGCTTCTGCGACAAAGGTCTCGTATCTCCGAGCTTCACTCAAACACCGACCCTTCGCACTTAAAGCTAAACATATTGCATATGTGATATTATAAGAGCGACAAAACAATACAAGTGCGGTCTCCACAAGCGTGACCAACTTGTGCTTCTATGCCCTTCCAGCTCAAGGGCTGCCTTCACAGTTACAGATCACAACATTGTAGGTGCAACATCGCACCAGCCCCATCATTCGCAAAAGAAGCCAATCTCCCATGCCTCAACCTCTTTGCATATGCGACCTCACCCCTTGCATGTGTGACTTCGCACTTGTGATTAAAGCTCTGTAGGTGCAACACATCAGCACCAGACTTGCCAACAACACAAAAAAAGTTCGATATCAATCTGAAACATACATGAGCACCCCGAGATCCCATCCAAGCATACAAAAAACTCCAAATACTTAATATCAACCTATCCAAATGCTAAAAACATCACAATTAACATCCAAACCAAGATTGAAGATCAAAATCCAACTCTTAACTTCCAACATCGCAAGTATGTCCGAATCACACATAAATATTTCGAATTTCATCCAACCATTGCACACAAGTTCCAATCAACTAGTGAATCTATCCAAAGTCCTTAAACACCAATCGAACCCTAATAACATCAAAGTCAACTTTCGGTCAATCCTATGAACTCTCCAAACCGTTAAATTTTAAACATTGGACAAATAGAGCGAAAATCTTCTAGGAGCCTACAAATCTAAATCTGAACATATGCCTAAATCCAAAATCACCATAATAACCCATTGAAACAATCAAATCACAAATCCGAGGGAGTTTACTCAAAATCAAACCTAGGTGACCTCTAGCAACTTAAGCTATTAGAACTACGTATTCCAATACATTCCCAAACTTCCCCGAAAGGCAAGTCAGGATAAAAATAAAGGAGATATGGGAAAAAAGGTAAGTCAAATTTACATGGAGAGAGAGAGACATATAGAGAAGATATGTACTGTGTCTCATTTCATTAACATATGAGCCATATAGCAAAGCGATGCCTAAAAAGGCATGTATACGAGTACGGGGCCAGCGTATAGAAGAGAAATGTAGTAAAATCATTTATACTCCCAAGGACTTTGCATATAGAGAAGATATACGAAAACCCAACACTGATCAACTTTCCACAATTGCGAGTACGTCATCAAGAAGAAACATAAGAAGACGACCTTGTTTGGACTATGTGAACTTCTTATTCATATTTTGTTGATTCTATGAATACGTGATGATTTGAATTATGACTTGTTGAATCGGGCATAAATGATTGTTTTGCCATATTGAGCTTCTTTGTCGAACTGTAGTCGTATACGTGTCTTATTGATTCATGATTTGGAGGTTAAATGGATTTTTTCATTCATGATAAGACTTTTGAATGATGAAATTTCTTATTGAATTGTTAAGATAAATTGAATTACATGATTAGCCATAGCCATCTATTACCCTTATATGATTTTATCCGCATTTCAATTATTAAGTTTTGATTTCTTTAATTTTGTTGTCTCATCTATATATCTATGAGTTTTAGAGATGAATATTGTGAAAACGGAAGATGATCATATTTATCTTTATACTATTGAAAATAAGTTATATCTACCATTCGTTTACGTTTCTTATTAAAAATAACCTTACCGTTATACTTTGGGATTAAAATTATCCCCTGACGTTTCTTTTCAAAACATTAAAAAATACACGTGGTACGATCTGATTGAACGTAAAAGATCCATCCCACACTTCATTTTGAACAACCCGACCCAACCAAATAACCCCGTGCCGCCCGGAGCCATATTCACATCTTGGAGTGGGAAAAACTTATCTGAAAAATGCAAACCTCATCTTCTCTCACTTGTTCTCACATTGAACTCCTAATATTCAGGTGGCTTTCCGGTGAATACTCTTTCTCTATCACTTTGATGAAGCTCTGCGGATATGGGTCAACAGAATGAAATTGTACCAGCACGAGAGCATCAAATCATCGCTTATTCCCGGTCTCAGTTTTATTCTTATTATCTTTTTTTCATCTCTGTTTTTTTTTAATCCATAGCAAATATACATTAGAAATTTATGGGTAAACAAATTCGTAAGTTCGTGTTAAAAGGATAAGAAACAAATATGTACTGTATAAAAGAATTGCCCGCTTTCATATTAACATAGAAGTTGGTCTTTTAGAGAAATTGAATTGAACTAACTTTCATTATAACACCTAAGAATAAAGTAGTCTTGAATTTGTTTATCTTTCAAGCAATTGTAGATTTAAAAATGATAGTATTACCATGAAAAACAGAGGCAAAGAAGCCAAAATGGTTGTCAATCAAGGAAAACCCTTTACAAGAGAAATATTCATATGTGGGCACTACTGTTGAGATATTTGGTGTCTCTTTTCATTCTCAATGTCTTATTTCGTTTAGATGAGACTGAACGTTGGATGTTCAATACATGCCTATTGGTTGATTCATCTTGGCCAAATATTTAGAAGACTATTTGCTTAAAATCATTTCTGGTGAAATACTGCTCTTCATTGCCTTTCAGCATTCGCCTTTCCCTCTCAATTTCCACTCTCAAATCTGAGAGCTCGGCAACAAGATACTTGGTAAAACGAGCACCACGACCTTTCATAAGTTGTAAATAAATTAGTGAATGTGTAAACAAAGCGTTATACCAGCAGCAAATGACCTTTCATCATCATCCCATTTCAGAAGTGTAAACAAATCACAAAGAAAGGTGAGAGGCTTCGGGCGGGGCCGGTTATTTGGTTGGGTCGGGTTGTTTAAAATGAAAGGTGGAGTGGGTCTTTTACATTCAATTAGATTGTGCCACGTGTGAGTTTTATGTTTTGAAGGGGGATTTAACGTCTGGGGTTAATTATAATCCCAAAGTACAATTGTAAGGTTATTTTTAATAAGAAATTGAAACGCAGGATAGGTATAACTTATTTTCGATAGTAGAAGGAAAAATATGGCCCTTATCCATTGTGAAAAATGAGAATTTTGGCAGCACCGATATTATGAGAGGATATTGGTTACTGGTGATGTTGTATGGAGCAGGTTGCATGTCACAATTGCATTATATATGTATTGGGTGGCACGCGGCCATGTAAATATGTATGGATCGGGTGGCACACGCCACGAGAATATTTGAGGGTTTGGTTGCATGTTGTAATGTATTTAATACTATTAGTGGTGGGTTGCATGCTGAAATGACGCTTGGATTTTATACCATTCCTCTGTAGTCAAGTGATTAACCATATTACTTTGGGTCCTGTGAGGGCATAATACTCAGAGGTATTGATTTTGATAGTCTATTTGTCTCAAGTATATGGAGTTGTGCGGTGAAAATGATATTAGAGTGTGAGCATTCATTGGCAGCTTAGACTCGTGTCATGGATCTTATTTTTATCTGACTGTTATTCTACTCATATCATGATTGTAAAAGATTTGACATATTTGATATTATGTTCTATCTCTTTTTTGAAAAGCATCTTTACATACTAGCTTTACTGTGCTTCTAGTGGTAGACGTAATTAATAATATCATGCTTTATTCCATATGTTGTTATGCCTCTTGTGATTATTAAGCTATTAGTAGGTCCTACTATTGACCTCTCACCACTACTTATTTGAGGCTAGACTTGATACTTATTAAGTACCGTATTTTGTAATCATATTACACTTCTGCACATGTTGTGCAGGTTCTGAAACTTGTTTTGGAAGTATACATTCGTTAGAGTATGAGTGCTTTCCCAGACTTCGAGTGAGTTGCATACTTTATTTGTCTGTAGCGCATGGAGTCCCCCTTCCCTACTATTTAAATCTATCTTTGTATCTTTGTTATTTTCGGGTAGACTTTGTATTCAATTGCGACCTTGTACTCTTATTAGATGCTTGTGACTTCTTATGCACCCAGGTTTTAGGAGAGTTTATGAGAGAGTTGTGGTCAGGTGTTAACCCTGTATGATATATATGCACATTTGATATTTGAGTTATGAAAATTTCCTCTTTGCTTTTATATCATGAATTATTTAATGGCTTATAATCAAATTTTGTTGTTGATATGAGTGTTGGCTTGCCTAACAAGCGAGTTAGGTGCTATCATAGCCTCTGGTAAATTTTTGGATCACGACAAGTTGGTATCAGAGCTCTAGATTATAAGGGTCTCACAATAAGATCTAGTAAAGTCCTGTTGATCGGTATAGAGACATCTGCGAGAGGCTATAGGGTTTTAGGAAACTTCCTTTATCTTCATTCCATGTCATGCTTTGATTATTGTTTGAGCCTAAATTCTCTCTTCTACTATCTCACAGATGGTCAGAACGTGCACTTCAGCAGCGGTCGGTGATGGAGAGGCAATACTTCTATCTGTAGTTGTCTGTGAGGGGTAAGGCTCAGGTTTGGGCCATGGCTTTCACCAAGGGTTGCACAATGGTGGTTAGGGGCAGAGCACAAGCCAAAGCCTAGGAGTGTGCTAGGGCAGTATCACTAGATCCCCTGTGGACCAGGCAAAGGATCAATTTGATGATGATCATATTGAGGCCCCAACTCCCACCCAACACTTAGAGGGATTTGTTGCTGCACCAGTGTTCTAGAAGTCCATGGCCAAGATGGTTAGTTTTATCAATGCCTTGACTCAGTCTAGGGTGGTTCTGGTGGGCCCCCCACATCTCAGGTTGTAGAGAGTTCAAACCCTATCACCCATACTCTAGAGCAGCCTATTGTAGCAGCTAGACATGAGATTTTGCATGCTTTGTCTACTGTTGAGAAGAGGAGATTAAAGAGTTCTCAGAGTTTGTATCCTCCACACTTTGAGGGAGGCGTTTCATAAGACGCCCAGGATTTTCTAGATAGATGTAACTAGATGCTTCTCAATTTGGGCTTGGTAGAGTCCAACGGGATGGACTGCACTACATTTCAGTATAGAGGAGCTGCTAGGAAATGGTAGCAGACTATGAGCTAGGCAGACTAGTAGGTGCACCTTCACTTACTTGGGATCAGTTCTCACAATTGTTTCTTGAGAAGTACATCCCACGCTCCATGAGGGATATGTTGAGACCCCAGTATGAGTATCTTCAAAAGGATTGCATGACTGTGACTAAGTATAAGTCGAGATAACAAAGTTGTCTCATCATGTTGGCATTTTGATCCCCACCAAGGGTGAGATGATTTATTGAAGGTTTGAATTTTGGCATCAAGCTTTCTATGGCTTAGAGAGTCAGAGATTGGGACTACATTTCACCAGGCCATGGAAATAGCTTTGAGGATCGAGTGTATTCGTTGCTAAAGATGCGTGGCCATGGTGAGGATATGAGACCTCGTCATTCTGCTAATTTCAACGGTACCTCATATAGAGGTAGGGGTCAGTTTTGTAGAGGCCATCATAGTAGACGAGCTCATTTTACACAGCATGTGGGCCTTGGAGCAATGTTTCAACCATCATTCAGCACCCCACTTCCATCATATTTCAGTGCTCTCCCAGTGAGATCATACCGTGTTCCGTCTATTCAGGGTTCTTCCAGTATGTATTCAGGTATCGGGGATATTTTTAGGTTCAGAAGCCTCAGTCAGCTAGAGGTTGTTATGCTTTTTGGGTAGGCTTGAGATAGAGGCCTCAGATGCAATGATCACCGGTATTGTTTCGGCCTGCCATAGAGATGCTTATATTGTTTGATATAGGGTCTACTTATATGTATGTGACATCATAATTTGCTACTTATTTGGATATGCCTCATGGTTCTCTTGATTTTGTTCATATATCTACACTAGTTGGTGATTCTATTGTGGTGGATTGTGTATATCGGTCGTGTGTAGTTATTATTGGGAAGTATGAGACTATGGTTGATCTTCTATTGCTCTATATGGTGGACTTTGATGTAATTTTGGGTATGGATTGGATATCTCCATACCATTCTATTCTTGATTTTCATGCTAAGACCATGACGTTGGCTATGCCCGAGTTGCTAAGGTTTGAATGGAGAGGTTCTTTTGTTCATACCACTAGTAGGGTAATTTCATTTCTAAAGACTCAATGGATAGAGGAGAAAGGTTGTTTGGCGTGTCTTGCTTTTGTTAGAGATGTTAGTGCTGATGCTCATATTGTAGATTTAGTTCTAGTAGTGAGGGAGTTTCCATATGTGTTTTCTGTATACCTAATGGCATGCCACGCGATAGGGACATTAATTTTGGTATTGATTTGGTGTCAGTCACTCAGCCCATATCTATTCCACTGTATTGCATGGATCCAGTTGAGTTGAAGGAATTGAAGGAACAATTGCAAGAGTTTTTGGATCATCGGGCTAAGTGTTTCACCTTGGGGCGCACCAATGTTGTTTGTGAAAAAGAAGGATGGCTCTACAAGGATGTGTATTGATTATAAGCAATTGAACAAGGTCACTATCAAGAACAAGTATCCACTGCATTATATTGATAATTTGTTTGATCAGATTCAGGGTGTTAGGGTGTTCTCGGAGATTAATTAGAGGTCAATCTATCACCGGTTGTAAATTAGGGCCTCTAACATCCATAAGACGGCTTTCAGGACTCGTTATGAGCATTATGAGTTCTTATGATATCTTTTGGTTTTACTAATGCTCAAGCAGCTTTCATGTCTTTGATAAACAATGCGTTCTAGCCTTTTTTGGATACTTTTATCATTGTATTAATTGATGATATCTTGGTGTATTCCCATAGCAGGGAGGAGCACGAGCAGCATTTGAGGATTATGCTCTAGATTTTGAGGGAGAAGAATTGTATTCTAAGTTCTTCAAGTGTGAGTTTTGGTTGGATTCGATGGCATTCATAGGCCATGTGGAATCTAGATATGGGATCAAGGTGGATTCAAAGAATATTGAGGCAATTTAGAGTTGGCCCAGACCTTTTACCACTACAAAGAGCAGGAGTTTCTTGATTTGGCTGGTTACTATCGCCACTTTGCGGAAAGGTTTTGTATCAATTGTGTTACATCTTATGTTTCCGTACGTTAAAGTTTCATCTTCAGTTAATCGGCATAGACTCGGGGATGAGATTATCTTGAGGTTAACGTATTTATGCTATTTATAACAAGCGATAAGTAAGTGCCATGAAGAGTAAAGGGTACACGAATTAAAAAAATGAGTTTCGTTAAAGGTTGTCGATTTGGGATAAAATACGGTCCGAGCTATAATACCCGATATTTAGGGACTAGTACCATACAAGGTACCATATGACCATGATAGTATGATGTATAAAGTATATTGAAAATGAGTAGTATTTTAAGTAATTTGAGATAATTCTTAATTATGTGGGTAATTGGTAAATTATCGGGTAACAGGACATTACCTAATTAATTAATAAATTATAAGATAAGAATTAACCCCCCCTCCCCCAACCAAACGTGGCAGCAACCACCACCCAAAACAATGACTCGTTAGTCATGTTGGGATTAGGTGGCAACTAAATAAAAGACAAGCCTTGAAGTTCAAAAAGGCTACATATTTATCTTACAAATTAGAAGATTCATATCTTCAACATTTGAGAGATTAGAAAAGGCTTTTCATGAAAACAATCTGAAGCTAACGAAATGCATCCTAAAGCCAACATCAAAAGCAATCTGAAACTAACATAGAAGGGTGCAGGTCTTTTATATATCGAATAGATATTTTGCAATTTTAAGGAAATACGGTGTAAACCTTCTCAAGGATATCACACGGATTTTCCCTACTCGGCCAGGTATGTTAAGGCTATCCCATCTTTCTTTTTGGCATGATCCAAATGATACAAGAAGAAATGAGCAAATGCACGGTTTTCATAAATGTCTTTATTCATAAAAATACTAGGGGTCTCTGTGTTTTTTATTCCCCATGTGACAAATTATTATATCTTCTGTTCATGGGTCTCAGAATAATACGCATTTCATAAAGTTTATCCAAAGGGAATGTTGAGATTATTAACATAATTCCATGCATTTCATTCATTTATACATGTAGATTGACCTATGACCAGATGGCGTTATATACGCGTATTTATATGTATATAAATATATATATATATATATATATATATATGGGATGTGAGAAAAGGTTACGGCGTTATATGTATATGTTGATGATTTTGCCCACAGTGGTCGAGATGATATGATGGGATGCCCTCAGAGGCTTGATGATGTTATGTATACATATACCTATGCATGACACGACATTTACACACACGTGCATGATGTTATAATTGTTTCAGGATTTGCAAAGTTATTTAGACTTACAGGTGGAATTCCTTATTCCATGTTTCATCTATGTCTCTTATGTACTAATTTTCATGCCTTACATACTCAGTACATTGTTCGTACGGATTCCCTAGTTCTTGGGGCCTGCATTTCATGCCCGTAGGTGCAGATAGGCAAGCTGACTGTCCCCCTTCTTAGGATCCTTGATCAGCGAGAGTTGGCGTGCTCCACTTGATCCGGAGCTGCTTTTGATTTTGGTACGATATGCTTGTATGCATATATGGGTATGGCGTGGCTCAGTCCTATCTTTGTACAGTTGTATTTCCATTAGAGGTCTGTAGACAGTTATGTACAGTTGGATAGTATGTGGCCTTGTCGGCTTTTAATTTTGGATATATATTTGTCTATAGCAGCCTTGCCGGCTTGCCCCACTATATTCCGCATGTTTATGTATATATGTATTTTGGATAGGTTTCCCTCACGTACACTATTCATGTTTATATCTTAAACGCATGCTTAAGGATGTTTGACATGTAGGATTCGGGCACCCGTCGCGGCCCATCGGTTTGGGTCGTGACAAAGTGGTATCAGAGCAGTTCTATCCTAGGGTTGTCTACAGACCATATCTAGTAGAGTTTTGTTTATGGGTGTGTTGTGCACCACACTTATAGACAGGAGGCTACAGGACATATAGGATATTATCCTCTCTTTTCATCTTAGATCGTGCGATATAAGAATTCATGTTCCTAACGATATGTTATATTTTCAGCGATGCCTCCAAAGACTACAGCTGCCTAGAAGGGAAAGTCTGTGGCTGGTGAGATTACTAGCCGAGCGCCAAGAGTGAACAGGGCTCGGGGAGCGTCTCATAGTGAGATTCTATATCAGACTTCACTTCCCTCGCCCTCTCCAGGAGGGCTCCGATGGGCACCAGCTCCAGCACCCGCCCCTGTACGTTCAGCCCCTCACCTGGATGTACTGGGTCAGGAGATGAGGGATGATATTCAGTTATTAACTAGATTAGTAGCCGTACAGGCTCGGCGTCAGGAAGTAGGTATTGGTCATGCGGATAGGTCCGCCAGTGCGAGGGTTTGTGATTTCATTAATTTAGACCCTCAGGTATTTATTGATAGAATGTAGAGGATGTTGAGGGTAATGAAGGCCAATGCGACTGAGTCAGTTGAGCTAGCTTCCTATAGACTCCAAGATGATATAGTTAATTGGTACGAGTCTTGGGAATTGTCTAGAGGTGAGGATTCCCCTCCAGCAGTGTGGTAGGAGTTTATAGAAGCTTTTCTTCATCATTATCTGCCACTAGAGTTTAGACGGGCCAGAATTGATAGGTTTTTGACCCTTCGGCAAGGTAACATGAGTGTTCAAGAATACAGTCTTTAGTTTGATTCTTTTGCTAGGTATGCTCCCACTATTGTATCTAAGATGGAGGATCGGGTTCACTGGTTCATGATGGGGTTAGAACCGCACTTGATTAACGATTGTATACCGGTCTCACTTCAGCTAGACATGGATATTGCTCGTATTTAGGCATACGCTCAGGGTGTAGAGGAGCATAAGTAGAAGCAGAGGATGGATCGTGAGCATGATAGGGACCAGAATAAGAGAGCGAGGTCTTTCGGTTCTTCTGGTTAGTTTTGAGGTGGTCAGAGACCACAATACCTGAGTTATCTAGCCCAGCCATCAACTAGCGTGCCCCCTCAGTTTGGCGGTAAGAGATTTGATCGTTCCACATATTCAGGGTCTGGTCAGAATTTCAGGGCCTCAGGTTCTCAGTATAGGGGTAAGTCAAGTCATATGAGGCCGCCCTTGCCACGATGAGCTTAGTGTGGTAAGCAGCATGCCGAGTAGTGCCGTATGGGGTTGGGTGTTTGTAATACTTGCAGTTATCTGGGCCACGTTATGAGGGATTGTCCGACGAGAGGTGATGCAAGCATAGCTCAGCCAGAGGGATCTGTAGCTGGTTCGTCATTATCAGTGCGCCCCCTAGGCAAAGTTCACAAGAACCAATGAGTTGTGATAGAGGCAGAGGCGGAGCATCTAGCTCGAGCGGTCCTCAGAACCGCATTTATGCGTTTGCAGGACGACAGGATCAGGAGTCATCGTCTGACGTTGTTACAAGTATATTATCAGTCTTCTCATATTATGTATATGCAATGATTGACCCAAGTTCCACCTTATCATATGTTACTCTGTTGGTTGCTAGTAAGTTTGGAATAAAACCTGAATTGGTTAAACCTTTTGAAGTATCTACACCTGTTGGGGACTCAGTGGTAGCTAAGCGAGTATATAGGGGTTGTATAATAGTAGTTCATAGTCGATCTACCGTAGCGGACCTAATCGAGTTAGATATGGTAGAATTTGATGTTATAATGGGTATGGATTGGTTGGCTTCTTGTCATGCCAACGTTGATTGTAGATCAAAGATAGTCCGATTTCAATTTCGAGGGGAGCCCATTTTTGAGTGGAAAGGTAATACAGCGTCGCCGAGAGGTAGATTTATTTCCTATCTCAAGGCAAGGAAGATGATCATAAAGGGTTGTATTTATCACTTAGTTCGGGTTCAGGATGAGGAAGTAGAGTCACCACCCATTCAGTCCATCCCTGTGGTTAATGAGTTTCCCGGTGTTTTTCCTGATGAACTTCCCGGTCTTCCGCCAGAGCAAGAAATTGAGTTTGCTATTGACCTACTACTAGATACTCACCCAATATCTATTCCTCCCTATAGAATGGCCCCCGCAGAGCTGAAGGAGTTGAAGGAACAACTAAAGTACTTGCTTGAAAAAGGCTTTATTAGACCTAGTACATCACCGTGGGGAGCACCTGTGTTATTTATGAGGAAGAAAGATGGTTCCTTACGGATGTGTATTGATTATAGAAAGTTGAATAAGTTGGCAATCAAGAATAAGTACCCGCTCCCGAGGATTGATGATTTATTTGATCAGTTTCAAGGTGCCAAGTGTTTTTCAAAGATAGACTTGAGGTTCAGGTACCATCAGGTAAGTGTTAAGGAGGAAGATATTCCGAAGACAGCATTCAGGACCAGATACGGGCACTTTGAGTTTCGTGTTATGTCGTTCGGTCTGACCAATGCCCCAGTAGTATTCATGGATTTGATGAACCGTGTGTTCAGACCCTGTTTAGATATGTTCGTAATTGTATTTATTGACGATATATTGATGTATTCTCGTTCAGAGGCTGAGCATACAGATTATTTGCATACTATGCTTAGAGTTCTACAAAAAGGAAAGTTGTATGCAAAATTCTCTAAATGTGAATTCTGGTTGAACTCTGTAGCTTTCCTTGGGCATATCATTTTGAGTGAAGGTATCTGGGTTGATATACAAAAGATTAAGGCAGTAAAGATTTGGCCTAGACCCATGATACCGACAGAGGTTTGTAGCTTTCTCGGTTTGGCAGGTTATTACAGGAGATTTGTAGATGGATTTTCTTCCCTTTCAGCACCTTTGACAAAGTTGACTCAGAAGGGAGCAAAGTTTCAGTGGACTGATGTTTGCGAACGAAGTTTCCAGGCATTGAAGGACAGATTAACTTCAGCACCGGTTCTAACACTCCCAGAAGGGACCGATGGTTATGTTATCTATTGTGACGCTTCAGGCATTGGATTGGGTTGTGTGCTGATGCAACATGGTAAGGTTGTAGCTTGTGCTTCTAGACAACTAAGAAAACACGAGAAGAACTACCCGACCCACGATTTAGAGTTAGCCGCGGTGATTCATGCACTAAAGATATGGAGGTACTACTTGTATGGCAATCATGTTGATATCTATACGAATCATAAGAGCCTCCAGTATATCTTTAAGCAAAAGGAATTGAATTTACGTTAAAGGAGATGGTTGGAGCTACTTAAAGACTATGACGTTGATATTTTATACCATCCGGGGAAGGCGAACGTAGTAGCCGACGCCCTCAGCCGTAGATCTATGGGTAGTTTGTCATATTTACAGCCAGAAAAGAGGGTAATAGCCCATGAGATTCATCAGCTAGTTAGCCTTGGAGTTTGGTTACTAGACTCAGGTGATATTGGAATTACTATTCAGGATACGGCAATATCCTCTTTAGTAACTGAAGTAAAGGAACACCAGTACGAGGATCATGTGTTAGTTCATTATAGGGATACCACCCCTCAGAAGGAGAAGACACCGTTTGAAATCACAGAAGATGGGGTCCTCAGATATCGAGGACGATTATGTGTTCCTAATGTTGCAGGGCTGCGTCGGAAGTGGGAAGTAATAAATAAGGATTTCATCATAGGCCTACCTCGTACCTAGCGTAAGTTCGATTCTGTATGGGTGATTGTCGATAGGCTTTCAAAATCGGCCCATTTTTTGCCCGTTAGGACTACATATTCCGCAGAGGATTATGCAAGGCTTTATATTAAGGAGATAGTACGACTACATGGTGTACCTATCTCTATTATCTCTGATTGAGGAGCTCAATTTACAGCTAACTTCTGGAGGTCCTTCCAAAAAGGATTAGGGACTCAGGTAAGTCTTAGTACAATATTTCATCCCCAAACAGACGGACAAGCTGAGCGTACTATTCAGGCACTTGAGGATATGTTACGAGCTTGTGTGATAGACTTCAAGGGTAGCTGGGATGATCATCTTCCGCTTATTGAGTTCGCATATAATAATAGCTACCATTCCGGTATTCAGATGGCTCCATACGCACCCTTTTACGGATGGAAGTGTAGGTCGCCTATAGGGTGGTTCGATGTTGGGGAAACTATGTTAGTAGGACTAGAATTGGTACAGCAGGCAATCAAGAAAATTAAACTTATACAGGAAAGGCTATTAGCAGCTCAAAGCCGTCAGAATTGGGTCTCTGTGTGTTTGATTCCCTATGTGACATATTATTATATCTTCTGTTCATGGGTCTCAGAATAATACGCAGTTGATAAAGTTTATCCGAAGGGAATGTTGAGATTATTAACATATTTTCATGCATTTCATTCATTTATACATGTAGATTAACCCATGACCAGATGTTGTTATATACGCGTATTTATATGTATATATATGTATATGGGATGTGGGAAAAGGTTACGGCATTATATACGCACCACCACCTGATCAGTTGGTATATGTTGATGATTTTGCCCACAGTGGCCGAGATGATATGATAGGATGCCCTCAGAGGCTTGATGATGTTATGTACACCTATACCTATGCATGACACGACATTTACATACACGTGCATGA